>NW_020955703.1:647768-687289 GCF_003031625.1 Empidonax traillii
TCAGCCCCTCTGTGCTCGGTGCCAGCTGCAACCCGGCCGGGTGAGGGTGGTGGGGAACAATGGCTGTGGGGACAATGGAGATTGTTCAGGCTCCTCTGGAGGGAACAGCCCCACAAAGCCCTGGGAGGGGACCTGCAGCTGTCACCAGCTCTGAGCTGCCAGACAAGTGGCAGATTTGGGGTGCCCTGCCCGTTGGGATGCTCAAAGGACGCTGGAAGGGGCAGTGAACATGGCTGTTAAAAGGAAGCATGTGAAGCCTCTGCAGAGAAACCATCTTCTGGTGCTGAGGTGGAGTTTATGGGGTGCTGAGGGTGCATAGATGGGAGGTTCAGGCTGTGCAGGGAGGAGTGAACACCCTGCACATACCCATGGCTGCTCTATCAATGCTGTTACCTGCACATGCATTCACAACAAAAACACAGGAAGAAGGTTCCTCCTTTTGACCTGAACTCATCCTAAATCTGGTGACTCCATCCAGGAGCCTTTGATGCCAAGTTATGCACTCCAGCCATGCTGTCAGGGAAGTAATTTCAGCTCTTCAAATGGATGTGGGTAGTTTATCTACTAAACCTGGACAATGGCACATTTTTGTCCCTCTCCCCACTTACCTTTCACTCTTCATACACCACTTGGTGCTCTCCCCACCCAGGACAGCATTGCCCACTCTCTGCCAAAGCTCAGTCAGTGGCACAGCAAAGTTGGGGTATGGGTTGGCAAGAGGAACCATCTCTTGGGGCAGCAGCATTTTGCTTTGGAGCAAGGATCTCTCCTCCCTAAGGGAGCCAGAGGAGTGGCAGAGGGGTGTGTGTGTGTGTGTACGCCACGGGCATGGGTCCATCTGCCAGCACTGCTGGGCTGTGACTGCTGGGCTGTGACTACAACTGTTTATCTTGAAAGCCAGTGGGATACATTCTCCAAAGTTTCCAGGGAGAAAATACAGACCCTTCCTTTCAGCTGTGTGCCGGAGGATGTATAACCTCGACGAATTCCTCGGTTTTGTTTGGCTTGGGCACTCCGTGCTGGCATAGCATCACCAGCCAGGGGCTCTTCTGGCTTTGATCTGGGAGCTAGGTGTGCTTCTCGACAGGTTAATGGCCCCCAGACTCCACAGCCTTCCTGCCCAGGAGTCTAGACTCTTCCACCTGCTCTGTACATATTAACACAGGCTCACACACAACTCTCTCTGTACAAAACGGCCAGTCTCACCAAGGATATGAAGCAAAACTCCTCAGCAGCTTTCCAAGGTAAGCAATAAGCCCCTGCAATGGACACAGCTGCAGTGTGGATCCAGGGGACAACCAGCCTGTCCCTGTGCTGCTCCTGTTACGTTCCCACTCAGTGCTACCACAGTTGAGGGTCTCCTTTCCATCACCATCTGCAGCAGAACAGCCCTGTGCTACAGGCTTTGCTCCCCTATGAGGGATGGGTATCCCAGGTGCAAAACACACCACTGTGGGGGAGCTCACAGATAAGGGAGCTCACACAGGGAACTCCGAGTGGATAATACCGTGCTGAAGGGCATGCCGCCAGCTGCCTTGTATCTTAGCTGGCATCTCCCATTCCCAGCACCTAGCACCATTCCTGATGGGCAGGAATCTCAGGGGCAGCATCATCCCAGGCACACCTAGAGCTGCCTCCAGTCCTGTCAGAAAACACAAGCAATTTGTCCACCAGGTCGGTCAGCACCGGTTCCCGCCCGCAGAGCTGCTCCCCATCGCCGCTTCCAGGAGAAATGAATCATCCCCGAGCAAAGCAAACAAAAACAAACTAAAACACCGTGTCTGCAAAGTGCAGGGAAAGGCAGGGCTGAGGGCCAGAGCCTCGAGAAAACAACACAGCTTCAAAGCACCTGGAGGTGCACCCAGTGTGAGCAGCAGGGACGGGCTCCGTGCGGCTGCTGCTGGTCCTGGCAGCACTGCTGTGTGCTGTGTCCTGAAGAGTGTCCAGGGGGATCTGTCCTGCAGGTGATGAAAAACCCACAAGGACCATCCAGCCCAACTCCCTGGCCCTGCACAGACACCCCAGCAATCCCACCCTGTCCCTCAGAGCGTTGTTCAAATGCTCCTTGAGCTCTTGCAGCCTTGGGGCCATGACCACTACCCTGGGCAGACTGTTCAGTGCCCAAACACTGGGTGAAGAACCTTTTCCAAATATCCAGCCTAACACCCTCTGACGCACACTCATGCCATTCCCTCAGGAACTATCACTGGTCACTAAAAAGATGAGAGCAGTGCCTACCCCTGTGCTGCTCCTCCTGAGGAAGCTGCCAGCTGTGATATGGTTTCCCCTTGGTCTCCTCCAGGTTGAACAAACCAAATTACCTCAGTCATTCCTCATATACCTTCCCCCTCTCCTTTATGATCTTCATGTCCCTCCTTTGGACACAACTTTAGATCCTTCTTATACTGTGGCACTCAAAGCTGCACATCAGTCCCAGTCAATCTGCATCAGCAGCTCCAAAGAGAGATTCAGGGGTTTTCCCACCTCCCCATAGTGCACATACTGTGTCATGGAAGCACATGAAGTGGGTGGCTCGGTCTGACACCATTTGGGACACCAGCACATTGGCATTTCAAGGGTTTTGTGGCAGCTCCAACCAAGCAGATGCAAAATTTTCATTTATCTGCAAAGCACAGTCATCTCCTTCAATCCCACAACCAACCTCCAAGGCCACCAGTCACCTCCGAAGGACAAAATGATGGTTAAGGCACAGCAGCAGTGCTGAGAGGTTTGAACACATATGGTGGTGATGTGGTTCCACCATGGTGCTCATGTTCAGTGTGATATGCACCTCAGTGACACAGAGATCCATAGCCCAGAGCCCTCAGTGTCACTGTCCTCTCCCTCTCCATCAGAGAAAGAGATTTAGTTTAAAAATTAGGACCTTGGGCAACCTGTAATTCTGTGGAGCTTGCTCCACAGGCTGCAATGTCACAGCATTCAAGTTTTCTGTGAACTCCAGCAGAACTTTGACCAGGTACTGGAGTCCTTCCCAAAGCACGGAAAAGAAGAGCAGTTTGGATGAAACAATCAGAATTATTTGAGTGGGTGCAAATCAGGCAAATAGGTTTAGCTCAAGAAGAAAAAGGTCTCTGGCTGAACTTCCTCCACATCAAATCCTGCACCTTTGTTTGGTTTCAAAATATTTTTGTTTTGAAACTCACCTCCAGCTTGTTTGCTTTGACATTAAAGGGTTAAATAACCTGAAAAACTAAACAAAAACTATTTGCTTTGGGCTGACTAAACTGATTCATTCAACCCATACTGTTTCCTCTTCCCCCTTCAGGTTTGTTGTTTTGCTTTAAAAAGGAAAAAGCAACAGCTTTGAGCTGATCTGATTTTTTGGGGTTTTTTTCCCCTCTCACCCTCCTGCACTTTTTGGTTTGGCTACCAGGCTGAGAAATCCATTACCCACAGGGAGCCCGAGCCAGCCTAACCCACATCTGACAGTAAAAGAAACCAGATTCTCCATGTCTTTTTAGCCCCTGGCTTTCTTCTTGGGCTTTCCCACACACTTCCAGCTCCCACTGGGACCAGTGGCTGAGCTGGGTGTTGGGGCGGGAGAGGGCCCTGTGTGAAGGGCTGCTCTTTTCCCTCTTTTCCATGCATCCAGCTCCGGGGGTCCCACATCCCGGCACAGGGACTGCTGTCAGTGATGCCCTCCCCAGGGGAGATCACGTGAGGAAGAAACACCAAGGAGGCAGCGAAGATGGACTTAATATGAATCTTTAATGCACAGCACAAGCTGCCGGGAGCCTTGCGAACGAAGGCTGCGCTCGGAGCCGACTCGGAGTGCTACAAAAGCCCAGCTTGCCTGCAGCGTCCTGGCACCTGCCTGGCATCCCTTCTGGGACCCTCGCTGGCAGCGCGGTGTCACCGGCCACCCACGCCACCTCCTCCTGGCATCCTCGGCCACCACAGCACCGGGGCCCCTCGCCCCACAGCTCCTGCCCGGTGGCAGGGCAGCCAGGGCAGGCAGGGAGGGGGTCACCCTGCACCCAGCAGCTCCCCTCTGCCTGGCCCTGGCCTCGAGTGGGTACCTCCTCCTCCCAGGGTTTCGGAGCGTGTGTAGTCCAGGAAATTCAGTAAGAAAAGATTAAAAAGGAGAGGCTTTTATGCTGAGTCAAATTGGGTAATTTTTTTTTTTCTTCCTTTCCTCTTGAAAAATTAAAAATAAAAATTAAAAAAAAAAAAAAAAAAAAAAAAAAAAAAAAAAAAAGGAAAAGAAAATAAAGTCCAACTTGCTGATTTCTTGTTTCTCTGCCGTCTGTGTGAGAAAAGTCCTGTTTGGCCTCGCTGTCCCCTTTCCACCCCCTCCGAACATCACCCGACCCCAAACCCCACCAGCTGCTCAGCACATCATGAGTCCTCGACTCCTCGGAGTCCCTTTGCCTCCCACAGCTCCAGGCCCGCACCTTCCCTCACCGCCCCTTGGACTCCCCGTACGTGTTGCGCAGCATGGAGACCATCTTCTCCTCGCAGGTGACTTTGGTGTCTTTTAGGATGCTGTACCAGACCATGCCGGGCGGCCGGACCTCGTCGCTGCGGCAGAACAGGTAGGGCATGGTCTCGGTGCGGCTCTGGATGTAGGCACTGCGTAGCAGGGTCGAGCAGTGGCTGCTGACCTTCTCCAGCCTCCTCAGGATCAGGTGAGCCTTCCTGGAGGGGACAGACAGAGATGGAGGCAGAACAGTGTGGGGGCAGTGCACAAGGGAGGCCAGGAACCAGGACTTCTGCATTCCACCACCAGCTCTGTCACATGACAAGAATGGACAAGACCCACTGCCTGACATTGTCTTTCTTGTTTCAAGTGGAGAGAAGCTCTGTTTTTCCCAAATTTCTGGATGTATGTACCATTTCACAGCCTCAGGGTGGTCGGGACCTGAGGTCTGACCCATTGGAGTTGCTTGTGTGCCCTGGGGGCAGTCTACCCCTGGCTTGATGGTCGCCACCACCACGTGCTCCTGGCGGGCCCCAGTGCGTGTGCTGGCCCCAGGAACCCTGGTGAGACCCCCAGAACTTTACTGCTCCTGACTGATGAATCCTGGTGAGACCCCCAGCACCCCTACTGCTCCTGACTGATGAGCCCAGCGTTCCCTTTCCTGTTTTCCCAAGTCTCCACGAGGCAAACAGCCCAAAAGGATTGACACGTAGAAGAGTGAGGAAAAAAAAGCACAACATATTAGACAAAACAAAATAAACCAGTAAGAAACCAAGAATCCCCTTGTGGGAGTCTGCAAAGTGCTAAATCAAACAAAGGGAGGGAAGAGGGTTTACTTCAGTGGTCTGAAAGTCTCAAGATCACAGATTATTTCCTCTCCCTCTGGTGCCACAGGAAAGCTCCGGATTCAGGGCTGGGGGATTTCGCAGTTCCTGCAGGAATGTAAATTCCCGATAATGATATGTCAGGGGCAGCACTGTCAGTCGGTGAGGCATAAACATGGGGATTATTTGATTATGAAAGCTGAGTGGTGTTGCAGTTTGGGCTGTGAGCTCCCAGCTGTGGGGGGGGAGTGTCAGGAGCCCAGTGTCCAGGGATGGGACGCCAGGGAAGGGCTGGTCAGGGTCACCCCAGCACCAGAGCAGAGGGCAGAGACGGTGGCAGGAGGTGACAGGGCATCCTGGCATGTCCAGCCAGCTCTGGACCTCTCCCTCCAGAGTGGGAAGAGTGGATAAAAGGCTGTAGGAAACAACTGCTCCTGCGAGGCTTCATCGGGAAAACAGTCCTGCTCCTCCCTGGGGTGATGTGCTCTGGGTTAGCTTTGAAGGCAAGAGCAAAGGGAGTTGGCCCTTCCTGGACAACACTCCCTGATGTCCATGCATGGATTTAATCTATAAAGACAAGCCAGACTAGGCAATCCGAGCCTCATTAGTTACACACA
The DNA here is from genome assembly GCF_003031625.1 of Empidonax traillii. NCBI lineage: Eukaryota > Metazoa > Chordata > Aves > Passeriformes > Tyrannidae > Empidonax > Empidonax traillii. Next base: position 653,651 of record NW_020955703.1, read on the forward strand.
TCTGTAACAATGATGTCATGGGCTGAGCTGTGTCCAGCTCTGACACAATAATACCTCTACTCACGCTACTCTCCGTAGCAGCCACCTGACCCTCTGCAGCATCTGGTGCTCCCACTATATGTCAAGACTTGACACACTGCCAGGAACAGGTCCTTTACTGCTGGACATGTGCTGTTCAATTCCACGATGGCATGAGATGATTTTAGTGAAAATTGATTAAAGCTCAGCTCAGCAGCAAACCAAAGTCTGTAGAGACTGTCACTACAGTTACCAAACTTCAAAAAATCACAGTCACTGTGGCTGAAAGGGACCAAAAGTCATCACCTGTGCCCACTTCCTGCTGGGACCAACCTGCTTGGATGGTTTTCTGTCTGACCTGATCCTAGAGCCAGGAGAGGGAGTTCCTTCTAGTGCTCGCCCTTCCTAACGTCGAGAAATCCTTTCTTAAAATTTGTGATGGTTCTCCCTTTTCTTCAGGGAAGGCTGAGAAAGCACAGAACCCAGTCACCTCATAGGATGGATTTTTATGTAAGCTGACTGTGCCCAGGAGAACATTTAGCCAGAATACCCTTCTCCTCACAAAAGAAAATTCTCATGTCTTTAAGGCCACAGCTCCATGGTCATCCTGATTTATCCTTAAGAACCTCTACTGCCAAAAGGGAGTATTGACCCTTCCCCAGCCCATTTGCTTGTGCTTCTGCCAGTGTCCACAGACCTGAATGCAGTGCCTCCATGGGGAAGTTGCCCATCCAAAGGGCAAGCAAGAAACACGTGGATTTCCCCCCAAAATTGGTTGCTATTCCATCTCACCACGAGGCCTTTCCCAGCTACAGCAAGAGGGGAGCTATGATGAGTGCCCATGAGCAACCCTTGAGGCAAACCCCTCGTGGTGGGAACACAAGGAATGGATGTCCCAGCACACACCTGCAGGTCTGCAGGCCACACTCTGCTCTTCTCCTCCCTTCTTGCTGCTTCTCCTTATCTACCATGCACAGCTTTCCTCACTGACCTCTCACCTTTCTCCCACACAACCTGCCTTTGGCTCTGTTTCCCTTGGCCTTCTCTACCTTCCCATTTTCATGGCTTGCTCCATCTCATGCTTCCATGATCTTCTGGATTTTACTAAAATTCACCATGTTGTCCTCACTTCCTGATACATACTCAGATCCCTTTATCCAGGAAAATATTATTAGGTATGAGAAGCAGCTCAAGGATGGTAAGAAGTTCAGGGGTCAAACCACTCCAACCTTCTGATGTCTCCTGTGGCAGAGGCTGGTCTCCACACACCTGCTGCATCCACAGCTATGCTTGGTGTAGTTAATCCCAGGAAAAAAAAACATGTTTAAGGGATGCAGCACACGATGGTTTGGCCCTGTGAAGGTGCTGAGAAAACATGGAACCGTGGTGATGGGGGAGACAGAGTGATGGGGCAGAGGGAATCAGGCCCCTTTTGATGTCCAGTGCCAAAGCCCCAGTTTTGATGGGTTTCACCGCTTTGAGTAATTTATTTTAGCAGGGTAATGAAGTCATGTGGAAATGTTAGATTTAGCTTTTGGCTGTCAGCTGTTCCCTCTTAAAAAAATAAGAGAGACAGAGCTGGTGAGGGGAGGGGCGAGAAAGAGAGAGGCTTTCTGGTGAGGACTGGCTAATAAATTACAGGAGCAGTTTTTGGGCTGCCAATTTAACACCATAAATCAAGCCCTGGGTATTACCCAAGTGCTCCCTAAGGAGGGCTGTCGGGTCAGAACGACCACCTTTTCAAATACTGGAAATGAAATCTTCCTAAATGCTGACCAACATCATCCCTGCCAGAAATGGCAATTTATTGCCTTATTAAAGGGCAGGAACTGGGAGGGGATGGCAGGGGAGCGAGTGAGTGAGGGGGATAACTCTCATGGCTGCCTGTGGCCAGACCCAATCTCTCAGTGACCCCCTTCCCCCTCACCCCACAGCCCAGAGGACAGACCAGCAGTGCCCTCCCACCTGCCATGTGCCCACTGGTCTGGTGCCAGCCAGGGACAGATTTTGATATCCACTTAGATGGTGGGTTTAGGAGGTCAAAGCACAGTCACAAATGATGAACAGGGGGATTTAAAAATAGTGATCGTTCTTTGCAGCTACTTCCCTCTGTGATGCCTCATGGCACGCTGGGGGAGAGCAAAAGAGTGTCTGCTGCTGGGGCATTTCCCAAGGGCTCGTGCATGAACCAGTGGCCCCACTTTGAGGGAGTGCAGTGCAGTGATTGCACTGGGGACAGGGCACTGAGGTCCCTGAGACATGTTACCTCCTGCTCTGCCCAGCACCAGGGATGCTCCTGATGGGATGTTTGCCCTCCAGCTGCACAGGGGACCGCAATCTCTCACCTTGATGGTTGGTGTGGGGTGAAAACATATCCAGAATCAGCCAAACCCTGCCCTATCTCACCTAGAAGGAAGGTACTAAAAGAGCACCAGCCAGCATGAAGCGACAAAGAAATGATACCTGGGCTAGAGGGAAGGATGAGATTCCTGGGAGGAATCTCCTCCTGTGGGGAGAGGGTGGCTGCCTGGCTGCTGTGTTCCCATATGGGGTGATTTTGTCATACATTCAGATTTTTCCACTGTACTAAGAACTGACCCGGGTCTGTCAGACCCTCGTGTGGGAGACAATGAGTCCAGGACTTGATGGCCTCTTATCACAGCCTCCCATCAGAACATTGCATTCCCCCATGTACCAGAAGGCAGCTGCTCTGGAGATGTACTTCATCTCTTTTGTCTGTCCCGGCTGCCTCTCTGGGCCACTGGCTGGGGCAGAGGAGGGTTTGTGAGCCCTGGGCTGATGCCAAGTCCTGACCCCGTTGCTGGTAGCCACAAGTAGGGGCATGGAAACAAGATTTTAACTGAATTATTTATCATGCCTCCTCCTAAAAAACAGACCCCGCTTGCAGTGGTCATAAGAATCATCCTGAAAGCTCAGTAAAAGAAAATAATAGTGCAATCTCCCCGTGGCTGTGTCAGGGAAGCATGTTGGCTGCACAGATCTAAAGGCCTGGATGCACAGTAGCATTAAGCCTTCACTGGTTTAGACAGATTCTTCTGTCTTGTTGGAACAAATTAACTCTGTGAGATTCACTCAGTGTCTGTGAGAGGAATGGGGGGAGCAGGAAAGGGGCTGCTGTTGCTAAAGGAGACGAGCAGGGTGAGGTAAGCCAGGTGCTGAGATGCTGCTGACCACAGAAAGTCCTGGTTTAGGGCCACCTATGAGCTAAGTTTTTAATGTCTCCTTTATGTAAACGGTCTGGTTGGGACATCTGGCTGTCAGTGTGTCTTCTTGCCAGCAGCTGTTTGCAGTAACCTGTGGCTTTCATGGAAACTGGGCTCACGAGGACTCCAGTGTGATGTATTTATTACACGGAGGCAAATCAACTTCCCTCTTGTCACTCGGTTTTACGAGCGAACGTTTGCTGTGAAGCTGAGGCTCATCTGATAAACATTTCAAGGTACGAAAATGAACATCCCCCTGGGAAGGAGAACAGCCTGTCAATTAAAATCCTGTTACGAGATGGTCCCTCTCGGTAAAAAAAAAAAAAAAAAAAAAAAAAAAAAAAAAAAAAAAAAAAAAAAAAAAAAAAAAAAAAAAAAAAAAAAAAAAAAAAAAAAAAAAAAAAAAAAAAAAAAAAAAAAAAAAAAAAAAATCCTCGCTGCCTCCTGCTGTGTCAGTGCCTCTGTTTCTGTGAGAGCTCCCCGAGAAGCCAGGCTGGGTGGCAGAGCTTTGCTCTTGTCACGAGCCTGGCACTGGCTGCTGCGGCATTTATTGATGCTTCTCCTTGGCTGCAAGTCCTGTATTTCTCAAGTGCAGAGCAGGGGCACAGGAGTGCTGGGAGAGGCTCCTGTGGCTCGGTGAGGACAACAGGCAGCAGCTGAATCGACCACTGGCTCCAGATGTAGCTGGGACTGAGTGGGGCAGTACAGGCAATTTAAGTGTCACCTTGCAAGTCCCACGGCCTGATGCAGGTATCAGGTTAGACAGCAATCTTCAGGGGGTTGGATCTCAAGTAACAGGGGAAATAAGGATGTGTAAGAAGAGGCTGATGGCTCCCAGGGATTTAGAAGGAGAGGAACAGTTGCAAAGGACAAACAAGCCTGCAGTGTCATCAAAGGAGGAGGAAGGCAACGGGAAGGATGAGAATGGCTCTGTGCCAGAGGCTAATGAACCACCAAAGAAACTATAACCAAGGTTATCTCTGGCAGAGGACAAGCCCCAGACCAGCTTGGATTTATGTCCAGGAGGGGTGCAAGCTGTTGTGAGGAGTTCTTATCCTGGTATTACAGACAGATTCTCAGCCACATCCAACAGGCAAGGAGGAGAGAAGGAAAAACTTTTCCAGGCCTAAATTATACCCTTTGCCACCCACTCCCAAGTGTTTCCAAGCACCCAGTTCATCCATAGCATCACCAGCCTGGTTCAGATCGGGTGATACAAACATTCATCCCAAGACCATCCAGCTGCCAGGTGTCCCACCAGCATTCATCCAAAGACCAAGCTGGAAAAGGAGGTCTGAGGAGATGCAGGACAGCTTGGTGAGCACCAGAACGGGACTTATCTCAGCTACAAGGAGGAGGCAGGGGTGTCACATCCACAGTGGCCAAGCAGAGGGGTGCTCTGGGCATGGGGCAGGGGAGGATGCAGGGAAGGGACAGGTACCTGGGCCCCAGCTCGTCCTCACTGCGCCAGACGAAGTCTCCGAACTTCTCGTAGTGGGAGTTGTAGTGGTGCTGGACTCGGAAGAGCATGGAAGCAGAGACCTCCATCAGTGTGTTATAGGCTGTCTGCTGCTCCTTCCCGCTGGTGTAGCCATTGTAGAGGTTGTAGATTTTGTCAGCTATCTCTGGAAAGGATCAGGGGATGGGATTATTGAGCAGCCTGAAGGTGCTAACATGATAAGAGAAGGAGTGACACCCTTGGCAGGGCTGGCAGCTGGGATAGCTGCCAAGTCCCTTGGGGCTGCCTGCAGCAGGGTTTAGTGACCTGGAGAGCATTTAGCAATTCCTCTGACTAATCCTGCAGTGGGTGCCCTGCACGAGCAGAGAAGCCCCAAAGACTCCAGCAGTGCTCCATGAAGGGGCAGGAGTGGGAAAGGTGGAAAGCTGCCAGCACAGGCAGGCCCAGCCTCGTCCTCCCAGTTGGGGCAGGCAAGCTCTTTCCAAATCCACCAAACCAAAAGCCATTGCACAGCTGTGGGCAGGAGGAAAACAACACTGTTGATACCAAGACGGTCCTTCAGCCAGAAATGCAGCACCTCATCACCTGTGATTTTACAGGAGCCTTCACACTGGGAGAGGGGGGACTGGACAGGTTTGAAGGAGTACAGTGAAGAGAGGAAAATGAAAATTAGCAGGAAATGTCTCTTGTTGTGGAAAATGAGGTGCCTGAACACTGACCTTCTGCCTTGCTGTCATCTACCAGTGGGCAGGCAGTCCTCAGGGTGACCGTGCTCAGCTCTGAGTGTCTCCCTCGCGTATCCACCGCGTAGAGGGTAAATCTGGAAGGCAGGAAGGAAAAGGAAAATAATGTCTTTATCCCTCAGTCCCAAACCACCAGGTTGTTATGGGAACTGGCCTTCAGAAGAGAAAAGAAAAACACGGTCCAGGCATTATCAGTCAGTTCTGGCATCTCAAGGAGGATGTGAGATGATCTGGGGCTTAGAACAGGAGAGCACCCAGGGAGGGACAGGTGCCAGGGATGGGGGGCTCTATTTCCTCTCCCCCCGTCCTGGGTAGCCCCGTGGGGCTGCACCTGCATCCTCCTGACTGGGAAGGGATGCAAACATCTCAGGGCTGTTTTGCCATACACCAATGTGAACATTATAACAGGGTGGTAGTTGTGAGTCGTGCTCCTCTCTGGCCCTCCTGAGAGCAGGGCAGTAATTCTTGCTGTAAGTGGGCTCTGTGCTGACAAGCGACAGCTCGTACTCGTCCTGTGAACGGCCCTTGAGTTGTTTGCTCCCTCATTTCCTCACCAGGGTGGGGTTGGTAAAAGGGTGGGAATGATAATTTCACACTTGAAGCTAATGGGGAGCATCTGACAGTAAAATATGGCTTTTGTGCCGGATGGAGCACTGAACAAACAGGCTGTGGCTGCGTGGAACGTCCCGGGATGCTGAGCTCAGAGTCCTGCTCAGAGCATCAAAGCTCCAGAACGAGAATGCTTCTTCGCAGCAGGGGTGACAATCTTCTGTCCACTCTCCTAAAGGCATCGGTTCATATTTATTCACTCCGAGTCAGGCATGGAAACTCGAGCTGGCTTTGACAAAGTGCAGGAGCTGGTTTGAACCCCTTGGAGGTCTGAGTGGTGGGGTACCCAGCTCCTGAGAAACAGCACAGCACCACTCCTTATCCTAAGGTAAAACCCAGCAGCTTTTGCAACTGAGTGCAAGGAGCAGCATGAAAGCAAGCTGAAGCTTAAACAGGATTGAGACCCCAAGGAATGTTTATTTAAGGAATGGTCCTTAAGTCTTTAGCATCCTTGGGAGGGACAGAAGCAATGCCTCCCTCTTCCTCACCCCACACACGAGCACTGCCAGCCCCCCTCTCTGCTCCCTGCAGGCCCTGCACACCCCACACGTGGCTGATAAGGGCTGACATTTGCACAGTAGCAATTCCCAGCACAGGACATGTTCCCTCCAAGCAACTAGCATTAGCTCCTTAACAATACTCGCCGTCTGAAAGGATGCCAGCAGACTGCCAAGGAACCCACTTGTGTGCAGGGACAACTCCCATTCTCACAAAGCTGGGGCACGCAGGGGATGCACACGCTGAGCTCACCCAAGGAGATGCTATTTAATTCCTTGGCATGACATCATTTTCCCTAATTTACCAGGAGCGTTTGCTCGGAGTGAGAGCATCTCAGGAAGGACTCTGTGAGACTTCACAAATACCACACACAGGCCGTTCTCCCGCTGTAATTAAGGGACAGACAGAGCAGTAGGGTAATACTGAACTCCAGGCAGGAGTCTGACTTCAGAGCTTTGTGTCCCATCCTGGAGGTGCCACCATCCCTCCTCCTCCTCCCTTCAGCAGAGTTGTTCAAGGGGAGTGAGGAGTGTCCTGCTGTGGGCAGGTAAGGTCCATGTATCCCCGTGTTTCCAGGTCCACAAAGGAACAGGAATGGGGACACCCTGTGTTAGGTGGGGGCCCCCAGCCACAGTAAGAGGAGGAACTGCAGCAGCAGAGCTGGGCTGAGATCCAAGAGTCCTGCTGCCCACCCAGTGTTCAGCAGTGGACAAGGCTCTTCTTGCTCATCAGCATAAGCACAACAAGCAGTAAGAGGACTTAACATCAGGGTACTGCTGCGAGCTGCTCTCCATCCCCATCCTGGGGTCACCTGCCAAGCCACAGCAGCTGTGTTGTTGTGTTTTCTTTTGTAAAAGGGTGAGCAGAGGTTACACATTAGCTCAGGCAGCAAGGCTGGCTCCATTAGCTCCCAGGCAATCAGTGCCAGAGCACTTTCCTTGAAAAACAGCAGACTTTTATCAAAACACAATTGTAATATTCAGCAATTAGTGTCCACTTCACCTATTCCATCACCAGTGGGGTCAGGAGGATTGGTTGGGTGTTCAAGCACATCCACCCCTCTGAAGACCTGTGTTAGCCCTTTGACTGCATTTTCCCCTCTGCACAGCTCACACAGAAACAAAGTCAGCTGCCAAGAGCAAGAGCATCTCTACTGGTCAGACCTGGGTTAAAAAACACATATCCACAAACAAGCCCTTCATTTCATTGTTTTCACAGACAATATAAGGAACAAACCCCCAAAATGTACATGGAATCAGAATCAAAGCGGTTTTGATCTGGTCAGAAATTCTTTCTGAGAACAAAACCAATTGTTTTACCTCACCTGAAACCAGTCCTCTTTAAAGCACCCGAGAGGAAAGTTTTTTCCTCTCCATTCATTCTGAATGAGACGTTTTGGACTCAGCACCAATAACCCAGCTCTGGTGGAGGCTGGCAGCCTGGCAGTACGCAGCCTCTGCACCTCTCCAGCTCCTTCCAGCCAGTGATCTTAGAGGGTTTTAACATTAATTACAGTCCAAAAGATCACCTAGAAGCACAGCAGTATTAATAGCTCTGTTTTATCGATGGTAAACAGAGACATATGGGGTGAAGCATCGTGCCCCGGAGAGGCTCAGTGACATGAGCAGTTTGGAAACTCGGGAGATGATGGTTTCCAATCTTGTTCTCAAGCCACTTGACCACCCAGCCTCTGCTGCAAAACACTTTTATGGCCAGTTAATGGCACTGTGCAGAGTGCTGGGGTTTAGTTTTGTTCTTTTATTCCCGGAAACAGACAATTAAGAGAAGAGAGTGCAAAGACCTGTGTCTCAGTGCAAACCCAGCATTCACATCTTGCTGGAAACCTCTGACAGATGCAGGCAAGGAACTTCAAGCAGGGACAGGATCAACCTGGGACCCAGCAGGGCATGAAGAGGGTGGCTGGTGGGAGGAGGGACCACCACCATGCTGGAGGGGTGGTGGGGATGTGGCCTTAAGCTGAAGGAGGATAGATTTGGACCAGATATTAGGAAGCAATTCTTTACTATAAGGGTAGTGAGGCCCTAGCACAGGCTGCTTAGAGAGGCTGTGGACTCTCCATCTCTGGAAGTGCTCAAGACCGGGCTGGCTGAGGCTTGGAGCAACCTGGTACAGTGAGTGGCATCCCTGTCTGTAGCAGGGGGGTTGGAATGAGATGATCTTTAGGGTCTCTTCCAACCCAAACCATTCTGTGATTCTGTGATTCTTTGTCTGCAGGACAAGCCAAGGGAAAACTGAAGTGAGCACACCGAGGGAGGGAGCTACCCCAGGCAGAGATCTCTGGGGTGAAGTCAAAGCCAGAAACCAAAAGGTCTCAGACCTGCACTCAGTGCACGAAACCACGACAGGCAACCTGGAATGCCATATGGTAGCTACGATCTGGCAGAGCCTCCTGCATAACCTGGAGGTGATTTGTTTAGCAATAAGCTTTCCTCACGACATGCTCTCATCTTCTCCCTGTGCTTTCCAAAGGAGCTTGGGGCTCCCTGATACTGTCTCGCAGCTGATCCTCTGTTTCACCCATGCCTTCGTCACGAAGAGTTGTATTTCCAGAAACACAAAGATGTATTTTACCCAGAGATGTTCCAGAGAGGTCCAAATACACATGCTCTTGGCAGAGATCAGCCCTCCATCAGCCCGCTGCCACCTCTGCAGCAAATGCAAAGTCCAATAAAGTAATTGCTGCTTAAATGTTTACTACTAAATTCAAACCTACTGGGACCCGAAGGAACTTTCAGAGAGAAACAGAAACCAATTAACATGTGGCCTCATGAAATGTCAACACCTTCCTCATAGATCCCCCACCCAATGTTGGCTGAAGCCTGAATTTTATCACTAGGCTCAAGATGCTTCTTGGGGGAGGAAGAGAAAGTAGAGGGGGAGTTAAAGCTTTGGTTCCTGGAACCCAATGATTGTGGAGATTGTCAACTGCATTTCAACAATCATAAAAAATAGATAAATATGTTTCTATCCTTTCTTAATGCAGAGAAAATAACTGAAAATACAAATTTATAAAGGCATGAAACCATAAGGCTGAGAATGAAAGCTCAGAACATGTTATTTATTTATAGACAACAACAGCAGCTCATGTTTTTTTAACTCCCTCTCATGATGCTCATGATGGTTGAGTGCTGTACTCATGATCCTTATTTGTGGGCAGGGAGATAAAGACTTCTGCCTCTGACCTTCCTTAGCTCGGCAGTTGTTTTCTTTATATCCTACAGAGATACCACAGGCCTTTCTGGTCTTCCTTGTTTGCTCTTTCTGAAGCCTTTGGGCTTGTGCAGCTGCTCAGTGAGATGCTGAACCACAAACAGGCTGCCTGGGCTGCGGAGAAAGGGTCTGATAAGGAGTTCCAATTAGCACTCCCACAGATGCCAAACCCCCATGCTAATTAACTGGATGCCTATGAGTAGCTGGCTGCATCCAGAAGCAAAGCCTGTGTGGCAAAGCCGGGCTGTGCCGTGTAAATGGGGAGCAGGGCAGAGATGCTGCTCCAGAGTCCAGCGTCACACAGGAACACGGGCTCGAGCTTTCCAAAGTGGTGCAACCACGAGCTGCTCTTGCCAGTAGGGCTTGGCTTGGGCTCAGCTTGGTACGCCTGGGCTTGGCACTTCACTCCTGCAGCCACGAGACTCTCTTGCTGCAAACTCCAGCAGCTCGGCGAGGGCAGACCTGGCCAGCGTCCCACGCGTGGCGCGGCGGATTCTTCCTCCCCTGGCAGCGCCGGCCACCACCCGTGATGCCAAGCACGAAAACACAAACCCTGACTTGGCTGAGCTCACACCACCTTGGTGTTACATGCACGTCCTGCTGTCACTCCCCGGTTGGTCACGGCTCGTCCGTGCCTTGCTCACAGCCCAGGCTCTCCGGGCTCGCACTCACCCAGCGCTGCTCCAGTGCGCTGACACACACACACACACATCACACCCTGCCTTGCCAGCCCTTCTCGCTTCCTGTTCCAGCTGAAAAACAATGCAGAGGCCTCCCTTTAAAAGCCCTCAGTGGACCAGCTCTTGGCAACCCCTGCTTTCCATCACTGCCCAGTGATGTCAATGTGTAGACTGGGCACGAGGGGTGTGGGCCAGGCTGGAGCCCTGTGTGTCCAGCATGTGCTGAGCGGAGCTGCCAGGGATGGTGCCACAGACACACTCATTGGACCCTGCACTGTGCTCACCCTTGTGGTCATGGGACCCATGAGCCAACACTGTTCTCTCCCATTCTTTTAGTCTGGGAGAGTCTTCAGCTCCCAGACACCACAGTGGAGGGCTCACTGGAGGCAGCCCAGACACAGGGAGGCTGTGAGGGTGTGTGTGTTTCCTTGTCCTGATACTCACACATGAGCAGCATCAGACCTTTACCTCAGGGTCTCCTGGCAGCTAAAAACATCAATAAATTACACACACAGTTCCCCTGAAAGACTATTCCTCAGCAGTGGGGGAGCCCAGGGGTGCTGTGGGGTGGAGAAGAGCTGTGAGTGTTTCACCCCAGCCACATGCTGTGGGCTGTGCGTGGTCCAGGAGCCACTGGGCACCCACCCACCCCTGTTCACCCACTGTACATCTCCTGCCAAGCCTCCCAGACACTTCCATTGATGGCCACGGAGCAGCAGCAGGGCTCGCCTGCCAGCAGCCGGCTGGGCAAGCACAGAAAGGGGTGTGTGTGTTTAGTGCAAGCATTCCCAATTCAGAAACCATTACAGTTTAAAAAGAAATCAAATCAAATAAAAAGCAGCCCTTCCACACAAGCCACAGGAATGCAGCCAAGCTTTTTGGCAACTCTCTGATTTGCAATAATTAAGAAAGGTAAATGAGAGCAATCCCCCCCCAGTCTCTGCCGCAAATACTGAGCAGACAATGAGCAGGGAGTGGTTTTGGGAAGGAGAGGATTTCTCGGTCTATTTGTTGGGCCCTGGCTTCAGGCTGCTTGCTCATTCCATGCCTATGTCCATGGTGCCAGAGAGTGAGGAAGGCTGGTGCCCTGGCAGGGGACTGACCACACTGCTTCCCTACCAAAGGCCCTGCTGGAGGTTCGGGATTTGGGCAAAGCTTTACAGGGCAGTGGACACCCTCCTGCTGTCTTCCTGGGGCTGGCACTGTCACAAGCACCACAGCAATCAGACGCTCCTGTTCGGGCATTTGAAGCCCAGCAGGAATGCAGGCAGGGCTGGGGACAAGGGCTGTGCTGGGACCTCCGGCTGTGCCAGTGCAGAGCAGGCAGCTCGTGGGGAAAGAGATGTTCCTGAGCAGCTCAGTGACTGCTGCACTCAGGGGAGAGGCACTGAGGGAAGGGACACCAACCTGCTGCCACCACCCAGCAAACTGCTGCTTATCTCAAGTACCTCTGCTGCAAGAGGACCAGTGTCTTCTGCTCTGCATTGCCTTTGGTTTTGGCTCTGCCTTTCCACAGTAAGGAAACAGTGAAATCTTGAAAAAAAAACATTTTTCAGAAAATTCTCCTCACAGTTCTACCATCCAAGAAAAGCACCTTTTATAACTGGGCTTCTTTTAACCATCGGTGACAACTGACCTGCTCCCATCAGCGTGGTGGAGGAACAGGTTAGCAGCAACCAGTGCCACACTGGAGTATTAAAGCTTTGCCATTACACCAATACATGAGGCTGTCAGTAAAGTGTTCTCACAATTCACACCTTTTTTTTTTTTTTTTTTTTTTCCCCAGGCCAGCAAATGCTGCGAGACTAGTCATTATCCTTCAACAGAGGCCTCCCAACAATATCAGAACGCAGTTGTCAGAGGGAGGCAAATAAATGTACCTGCCACAAAATGCCTCAGGTGTCTGATGCCTTTTGGAAGTGGATAAAACAGTGCCCATCAAACACTGGAGGGAGGAGGAAGGCATGGGCTGCTCTGCACAGTAAGAAGCTGTTTGATGAAGGAGGAGGGCAGAGGAGACTTGATTTCTGAGACAGTGAGGGCAGGTGGAGCTGCTGTGGGGCTGGGGACAGGTTTGCACAGTCATGGGTCCATCTTTGCTTGTTGGCAACCCTGGGATAGTCACCCAGGGTTACCCACACTGCGAGGTTTCAGAACCCTGACAAACTAGATCCAAACAAAGGATTAAAGGGAAAGTAAGAAAGCAATTAATTGAAAATCCCGAACATTTCTTGCCACCTCCTGGATCCACTGCGTCCCTAACAGAGAAATCCTTGGCAGGACATTCACCTTTCCAGCCTCAGCTGTGACATCTCAATTCCCCAAGATTTCCCTCAAAACCCTGTCAATAACCCACCAGAGTAGCAATTCCCAGTACTGCCATGGCTGTGAAAGAAGGCCTTGATACACAGGCCCTAGAGCCTTGCTCCTGAATGATACCTGTGTTGGATGGCCAAGATTCCACTGGGAGCCCCTCTGCCAGCCAGACACCTTGCAAGCAGCAGTGCCAAGACTGCCTTAGGAGAAAACATGTTTCACTGGAAAGGAGGGGAAAATGCCAGCCAGGCCACAGTTTCATCCAGAAGGTGCAGGAAGGTCATTGCAGCCCTCCTGGCTGTATCCCCAGGGTGTCTTCATCCCCACTCTGGAGCTGAGAGCACCCACAGTGCCCCTACCACAGTGCCCCTATCCCCCCTTACCTTTTTACCTGCCTTATGATTCCCCTACTCTGTCCCCTCTGGTCCTTGCCAGCAATTGCAGGGTCAATTAATGACTCCTTCATCCCTCCCATCCTTTCAGGATGAGCTTTACCCCACTCACGAAGGAAGGGCAGAGCAGGCTTCCCTGGAGAAGGGCTGATGCACTGCATGGAGCTTCTGACAGAGATGGGATGTGGATGAGAGAGCAGCTCCTTGGCATGGCAGCAGGACAGCACACCCAAAACAGCCGCCCTGACATGTGATAACATTAACACAGTCCATGTTGCAACCCTGGGGCTTTAGTTCCTAGGCATGCTTCAAGGAGCAAGAGGGCTTTTATTAGCTTGGAGATGCCCCAGCAGAACTCTAGGGTGTCCCACAGGGATGGTCCCCAAACCGTGAAGACAGAACGATGGCAGAAAAAGCAGGATCACCATGGAATTACCAGCTTTGGAGAGGGTGAATAGAGGATGTTTGAGGTCCATATTTCTTGGCAGTCGTGTCCTTGCTTTCGTCCTGCTGGCTGTGAGGATGAAGATTTGCAGATGTGCTTATAAAGGCAATGCATCAAGAACTGGCTCAGCTTTTCCCAGTCTTCACTGTCTGTCTCAGGACTCAAGGCAAGGTGCTCCCCCCGCTGCCTGGGAAGGCCAGAGAAGCTCTCAAGTTACCCAGGATGTGAATTCTAACATCCTTTGGTGGAGTGAAGAGCCAGAAGGAGGTGGTAATAAACCACTGCAGGCTGATGCTTTTGTCTCCAGTGAAGCAACAGCTCATTACAGTCTGTGGAGTGCCAGAGTCCCCTGCTGCTGGGGGACTCACCAGGAGATGCCCAACAAAGCCCTCGGACAAAGGTCAGATGAGTTGCCTCTGACTCCCAGTGCTGCTGGAACAATTCCCCCCACGCCACAGCTCGGGTTGATGCCTGAGGCTTCCAACTGCAGGGGACAGTCCCTCTCCAGCTGCAGAGCGTCAGCGAGAGCTGGTGATGGATCAGGCTGTCCTGGACACAGCACGAGCAGGGCTTTCCTCAGGCTCTTCGTCCCACATGTCCCTCAGGTCCTCCCGCAGCCTCCACACAGGCACCGCAATGCCCATCAATCCCTCCAGCTCCCCAGGGCAGGGTATCCCCTGGCAGCAACCACATCCTCCCTCCCTCCTCTGCAATACCTACTGCTCTCCCCATAGATCTGGGACACCCCAGGGACACCCTCAGCCACAGACACCCCTTGCATCCTTTGGGAAGGGCCATCAGGAATCACAGGCGTAACAGATACTGGAGCCCTCAGGTCCAGCTCTGCTACGTTTGTGAGCTTAGGGGTAAGTAATTACTCTGAGGTTTTGTTTGTCTTTGCCCTGGTCTGTGGGTGGGTGGATTTCAGCCTCACTTACAGCGTTACTCCTGCGTGCCAGGTGGGTATCCCCAGAGTGACACATCCCCATAGTACCTTCCTTGGGCAATCCATGGGATGGCTCATGGGATGGCTCATGGGATGGCTCCATGGGAAGGCTGCCATCCTCCTCCATGAAGAGACAGCCGTGCTTGGGGTGGCTGCGGCTGCAGGAGAGGAGCAGGCTCTGCTCAGAAGGACAGAGGGAATAAATCAAACTCTTCCTCGAGTTGTGCCAAGGAGAAAGGAGAGACGAGCAAAGCCCTGGACCCCTGCAGAGAGCTCCACAATGGGAATGTTCACAGCTAACCATACCCGCCACTCAACCTACCAACGCTCTGCAGAGCTTGGCCATCGCCTGCCCTGGGGAGATGGGGGAGAGGAAGGTTGTGACCCTCAGCAAATTGGGAAATGCTTGCCCCTCCCAACCTCATAGTCCCTCTAAACAAGAACCAGACACTGCACAGCTTGCTACCCCTGGAGATCCCCTTGGTAGGGCTTGTTCTCATTCTCCTGGGGGCTTGGCTTCCATCTGGGCTGCTGGTTGAAATCCAGCCCAGGCTGGTAGTGACTTCAAAAGACAGTGTCATCTGAGGAGTAGTGGGTGGTCCATGGCAAGCAAGTCAATGGCTGACTGTTCTTATATAAGCCACCACAATAGGGCCTCCTGCTCAACAGCCTCAGAAGAAAGGCAAAGGGATGCATTGGCCAAAGGGAGTGGAGCCTGTCCTTGGCCCGAGGGTGGTCCCACTGGTGTGGGGATAGTCACCTTAGTACACTGGCACAGGAAGGTGACTGTGCACTCCTGCAAGCAGAGCTCTTGATCTGCCTCTGCTGGGTTTGTCCCCAGCACCGCTGGCCAGCCTTGCCTTCACCCTCCACAGGAAACTGTGCAAAACAAAGCCCCACAACAATGAGGCACACAGGGGAACGGCTGGGAGGAGGGGGACCCTCTGCTCCTGCCTCTCACAGCATCCCAGGCACGATCCCAATGTGCCAGACTCCGAGCAAGAGGCATCTGTGCCCCGGGGGAGCTCAAGGGCAGCCAACAGGGCCCTGCAACAGCCTCTCAATGTCAGCACAGGGATGGTGGCAGGCAGGGATGCTGTTTGCAGCCAGCCCCGGCAAAAGGGGGCCAGCCAGGTCTGTGGTGCCCACTTCCCGCTGTTCCTGTGCCCCAAGGCCCTTGAGGGACAGGCGATTCTCACAGCTCCATCAGGCAGACAGGGAGGGTGAAGGGTAGGACGAAGGGGGGGCCCCCGAAACAAATAATAAAAACAAAATCCCAGTAAGCACGTTAGAATTCGTTTGAAGTGCAGAGGAGCTTTCAGGCAGGGTTATGTACATCTCCCAGCCCGGCATGATTTACACATTCCTTGCAAGCAAAGGAATCTTCCCTGATTTGAAGTAAAACAGATGTTTTGGGGTTTTCTTTCCCCCCCTCCCCACCCTCTTTTAATCATTTCTTTATTGAAATGATGGCTAAACAGCCAACCAGACCAGAGCCAGAGCGCTGCTACCCGCAGAAGCCAGGACTGGAGATCTGCTATCTCGCACTATGGGAGAGCCCCTCAACATTGCAGTGACTGTTCCTGCAAGCTTCCAAAGGTGTGGAGCCAGCCCTGCTCTCCTGCAAGTGCTGCTCCAGAGGCATTGCTCCCTGAAGGTTTCTCCCCTTGTTTTTCCCTCTGTGGGGAAGGACTTCAACTCCCAGCAGCTTTTCTTCCTCTGCAGCTACAGCTAACATATGGATTCACCATCCCTGCTCCACCAGCACAGATCCAGGAGACCCTATAACTTCCACCATCAGTCTAGAAGATGTGCCTGATGGTGGCACTTGCCCTTGCTCTCACACCTTAGCATCACATCCCCTCCTGGCTGTGCTCCATCCCAGCAGTGTGGATTGGGAAGGGCAGCCTGGCCCATGCCCAGGGACTGGCAGCAGCAGCACTGCTCACACACCCCAGATGAAACAACCCATCACAGGGACTGGTGTTGAGTAGGCTGGAGATGGGATATCTCTTGATCTCTTGCTCAGAACAATAACTCATGGCCGGTAGCAAATCCATCCAGCTCCCCCCATCTTTCTTTTCTTTCTTTTTTTTTTTTTTTTTTTTTTTTTTTCCCCCTTTTAAACCCTGTTGTTATTTCTCAGTACTTCGTTGGTGGCAGGGTGGGAAGGTTTTTTGTAACACATTCACGTACCAGTGGGACTCACTCCCATTCCCGTCTGGTACAAGAGATTGCACAAGAGGGAGAGAAACAAACGGGGATGAGGAAATGCGTGTTTATGAGAGGCAGCGCTGTCATCGTGAGCAAGGGACCCCCCGCAAGAGAGCCGGCCTGGGAGCCAGTGGAGAGTTTCCATTCTCTCCTAACACTCCATTCATGCCTCGTTTCATTCCTCCCTGGAGGCTCCACGACTGGCCAAGGTCCCACAGCACCGCGCGGGACTCACACCCCTCCGCGCGCCGCCGCCTTCCCCGATATTTGTTGTTGGGTGGAAAGAGGGAGATGTTGTTGTCCCATAAAAATAATGAATTGGGAAAGAGCGGCAACCCTTGCCATTGCATGCGCTCCTTGTTTTCCTCCTGCGGTGAAGGAACGGATTCATCACCCATCGCCCTTCCAGCACCTTGTCTGCTGCCCATCCTGGCAGGGCTCTTCACTGACACCCGCCAGGGAGGCTCACACAGACCTTCCTGCTGCCATGAGCATCCTCCTGACCCGATCAGGAACCCTCCATATAATCCAAACCACATTGCTGCCTGATCGGATACAGTCACCGGTAAATAACCTTGACTGCAGCGGTCTGGAAGAGCCAGGGATCCTATATCACCCCTATTAATGATTTAGGAACGTGCATTGTTCACAGATGACATGGAGAGGGTCTCATCCCTCGCTGCTCCCCACCCAGCCACCTTCTCCAGGACAGTCCCTGCCCCTACTTAACTTCAAGTTAAAGTCACCTGGATGACAATTCCCCCTGCCCTACACAAGGAATGGCGATGGCTGATTCCTGCACTCCCTTATGCACTCTTTGCTCCCCACAAACAGGTGGAGTATTAATAAAACCAAAAGTAATCGCCCAGGCACATACTACAACCCACTTGGGTCCCTCTCCCGCCTGCTCCTGCAAGCCCCCTGCCTCTCCCCCCTCTTTCTCCACACACCTCAATTTCATTATCTCTGATCTGGAGCTGCCTATTACATGCTTTTTGCCAACATAAATATTTAATCCCGGTGCATTGCACGGAAAGGCCCTTGTGGAGTTAATACTTCAACTCATGTTTCCACTTGGAAAACAATCCAGCGTATGGCAGGGCAGCAGGTACGAGCCAGGGACAGAGCAAGAACTCAGGAGCTGTGTGTGGGATGATGCAGGTGGGCTTCATTTCATGGGGTGGGCTTCATTCCGTGGGGTAGGCTTCACTGCGGCACCTCTGCTGGAGCAGCAGTCAGTTGGGTTTGGATAGGCAATGGAAGAGCCACAGGGGAGTCACTGCAAGCTGCTGCTTGGGTAGCCTGGTGTGGGGCACTGCCAAGGGGGATTCGAGGAGCAGCGCTTTGCTGGGCCTCAGGAGTGTTTAGGATATCCTGTATCTCTGTTCTCTGGGTTACAACAACGTGAAAAACCCAGAGTAAAGGGTTTGGTTGTCCTGCCAGGGTGGGACTAAGCAGCCACATGATCCCACACTGCTCCATGCAGGCACAGCCACAAGTGTCCTCATCAAACATCTCCAAATACACCTGCACACCCAGAGGCTGAGATCAGGACCTGACCATGATTTTACCTATGGGCTATGGGGTAAGGGTCATGGGATGATTGGTGGGTTATGGGGCTACTGGGTAGCTCTAAGGTACCTGCTGTGGTACGGGACAGACCCTGAGCAAAGTGAGATGTCCCAGCCTCCAGATCCAAACCCATAAACAGCATAGGCAGGAATTCACACCAATCCCCATCCATACATGTCCAAGCACTCAGGAGGGCAGCACCTGTGGGGATGCAGCACCACAAAACACACACAAATCTACAAAGCCCCAAAATCTGAGGTGCTTTGTCCGAGAGGTTCCCACGGCAGCCTGGGGTGGGTCTCCCCAGCATCCCCTGCCCCAGCACTGGGGTGTACAGGATACATCCCCCCACTCCCCGTCTCAGAGAGGCTGGAAGACTGGGATGTTGTAATGACGCAAACCAGAGAGAAAGGAAACATGAAAGTATCCCAGCCTGGTGGCAGGGCCCTCTGTTTGGGGTTGTGCAATGAGATTAAGATCTGAGGCCATTCCCGTAGCTGCAGGGTGATTGGAGAGGCTCAGAAAGAAGGAGAAAATGCTCCAGACCTAGCTCAGGTTGCTGCTGCCTTGTGGTTTCCCTGGCAGAAATCAGGAGGAAAAAGTATGGAAGACAAGCAACAGACCCTGATTCGGGGGTGTGAAAGCCCAGAGATGTGACAAGGTGCACCCAAGCCCACCTCACTGAGCTGGCTGGCTGCCCAAGGGTTTGGAAAAGCAGGTCCCAGTGACCCAGCTTCGAGCTCTCTTCACCGGGCCTCCCTTCACACCCCTTCCTGCCAGGGCAGAAAGACTCCACACCCGGCTCTATCAGCTCATCCTGTGAAAACTGGATCCCACTGACCCCTCCACCCATCACCCCCCGAACAAGCAGCAACCCTCAGATCCTACTTCTCTCTTTTTTTTTTTTTTTCCCCGAAACATTTAAATCATGACATAAGCTTTGGCTCCGAGGGTTTTCAGTGAAAGCCAGGGTATTTTCTTTCCCCTTCTCATAACAGAAACCATATTGCTGTATAATCAAATTTATCTCATTCCTGACGAGGGAAGTGAGTATGTGTGTGTATGTGTGAGGTGACCAGGACCAAAGAGGGCACATGTGCTGGGAGCAATTGCTCTGAAGGTACTCCAAGGAAATATCCCTGGCAGTACGAGGTGGCATGAGATTGAAGTGGCCAAGCAGAGATCAAATGGGCCATAGCTCAGCAGGGAACATCACCCAGGGCAATTCTCACCCAGCCACATGGATGCCATCTCTGCAACCCAGCAGCTTCTTCTCAGCTTTCTCTCTCATTTTATAATGGATCTCCTCACTGCACGGGAAACTCAGCAAAGGGTATAGCTCAGTTTTTTACAGGTGGGAAAACTCAGGAAGAAGCAGCTACTTTGAGGTTACTTTTTGAGGTGTCTGTTTTACTCTGGTGTGAATTCAGCTGTAGCCAATGGGAGCAGTGACTCTGCCAGTGGGGCTGGAGGATGATGCTTCCAAACTGAAGTTTTCTGAATTCACTGGCTCCTTGTGAAAACATGGGTCTTGCAAAGCACAAACATAACTTCATATATGCAATGTCTCTGTGAACCTGTGAAGTTGAGGTCTCAGGAAATAACAACTCCCATCAACTCGATGGGGTCTAGGCCAGACCCCACAATCAGAGACAGGATCAGCAGGGAAAAGCCCAGATGCACCAAGAATCCTCCAACTAAGAAAATACAAATTGTTTTTGCAGGGGGGAAACAATCCCAAAACCAAAGGAATAAGTTAAAGGCCATTTAACCCAAGGAATAAATTAAAGGCCATTTGAGAACTACTAGAAAGCAACCAAGTTCAACAACCACCAGGCCAGGGGCTCCCTTGCCTGTGCAGCTCCCCTGTGACAAACTCCCTGTAGAAACTCCCTGTTTCCCTGGGAAACAACCATGGCCCGTGGCCCTGAGTGGGAGAAGGGGTAGCAGAGCTGGAGAGGTCACTGAGTGCTGATAAACTCCAGTTTGGCATGGCCAGGAGGTTGGTGCTTACTGATGTAATGTTCTGCGCAACTCAGAGATTAAAAGAGATTTATTTTTTTTAAATAAACACACACACACACAAAATAACAAAGTGTTCTCTGAGAGACGAGGCTGGTGAAGGACTCTGCGTCCTTCTGTTGTTACAAGAAAAGGATGGACTGGGATGTGCTGCAGGTGTCCTTTGGAAAACTGAAACCAAAAGAAGTTTAACTAGTTTTATGGACTTGCAGCTATATGTGAGAGAAATGCACCTTTCTGGACTGAAATGGGACAGATCTGTAGGTCATGGCATCCTAGCTTTGCTCTAGAGTGTGACTGAAAGGATGGACAGTTAGGATTAGCTTGTGACTTATCCTTCCATTTATCACTGCCAAATATCTCCAGCATTTGGAACATGGGGTCCCATCCAGAGCAGAGCAAATGGCAAAGTTGGGAAGAGCCCTCAGATTTGACTAGCCATGAAAAAAGCATGGATGTCTTCTCTACGGGCTTTAGATGTGTATCCTCCTAATGTTGGGAACCTCAGCAGGACTCCAGCCTGCCTCCATGCAGGGGACTTCATTAATACCACTGCAGAGAGAGAGGTTACCTCCTGCTGAGCCCCTGACCTCCCTGTACAGACCATCTTTCATGGGACCACTCCCCCTCCATGGTAGGGATCCACACACAGCCCAGAGGAGCCCAGACCACTCCTCGATGGACTCACTTCAGCAAAAACAACCACACAGCCAAGCCAGCCTGGTTCTGACACAGCCCTGAACTGTTGGGGAAGGACGAGCCTGCGTTTGGAACACAGGCCTGGGATTTAGCAAACACTTGTTCAACTCCTGACTTGCCGTGTCTGAGCTTCCGCAAGCCAGGAATGCCTGAGGAGAAACTACAGCCATACACTGCTCGGCTTTGGGAAGCTGGAGAGCATGAGGAATAGGAGAGGTGGATTCAATGAAGCAGCACAGCTCCTGTGCACACAGGGGACTCGGCCAAGGGCTGGAACAGATGTGTTTTAACCCATGCCACTGAGCTATTTGGAATCTGCCTCCAATTGCTCCGGCGCTCATTCACGTGTCTTCCTGACGAGAGACCAACAATAACAATTAGTATCATATAAGGAGCAGCAGACTGCTGCCAGCATTAACACACTCTTGAGCACCAAGGGTTTCCATTCCACTTTTTATCCCAGCTGAGTGACAAGGCAGAGGCCACTCAGCATTAATCAGCCTTGCTCCGGGCCAGCTCCTCCAGCACATTCAGCTTGTGGAACTGCAGTCTCTGCCTCTTTGTGCTCTGATGGATTCTCCCTACTCCACACCTTTGCCTCTTTCTTTTAGCTCACAAAAAAAAAGATGTTTGGTGTTATCCTAGCATATGATGACAGAGGCTGAGTCTGGACACACTGGCAGTGACCAGCAGACCCTACAGAGGATGACTCTGGTTGGGCAGGACATGGTTGGTCTTGGCTGCAGACAGGAGCCCCTGTGTTGTCATTCTCAGGTCTGACTGAATCCCCTTCCATCCAACAGCAGTCCCAGATCTCCATCCCCTGGGAAAGGGTTTCCACTTTTCCAACACCCCTGAAACATGCTCTCCCAGAGCCTTTGGGCTGGTTCAGGATCACCCTGGGGAAGCCCCATCTGAGCCAGAAAAGGGAATGTAAAGTCGAGGCTCCTTCTCAGCACATGAACACACTCCAAGGAAAGGCTCTGGAAGGAATCCTGATGACTTCCATATTATTTCCAGTAAATTTTGCACTGATTCTTGGCACAAACACTGGAAATGAATAGGCTAGGTCAGGAATGTAAATAAAGTGAAACACTGGGATTTAATCTAATCTATAATTATAGTATCTGTGGCGCAGGGAAGAGGTTGGTGTGTTTGCACTGCAGCTCCATTGAGGAGCTGGAGGGGGTTTTTCGCCTCCCTTTCCAAAATTTCCCTCTTTGGCTGAGGGATACTTGGTATCTGAAATAAACATGCTGGGCTGGCAGAGCTGCTTTCAGCATCTGAGCAGGTACAGCTCAGGGATGAGGCATCCCCAGGCACTGCTCAAGCCTGGGTGAGGAGCTGGGATGGATGAGCTGAGCTGAAGGCTCGCAGAGGCTGTGGGATGCACAGGGGGAGCTCCTGTCTCCTCAGTGAAGAGATCAGATGGGTTTGGAGGGTGCTCAGTCCTCCAAGCTGAGTCTGACCTTTGAGAAAAGCCAGTGCCCTTTTTCCTGACTCTTGCTTAGTGCTTGGTCTATCACAAGAGCCTGTCACAGCATGGTGCTCCCAGGCTCCCAAAGCATCAGTCTGAGTGGCACTGGCTGGTCCTGGCCAGGTGAGCACAAAACAGACACACAGACATCTCTACCTCTGCCCTCCTCACCCCAATCCGCTTTCAGATCCACCTGGGAGGAAGCTTGACAGACTGCTCTGGTCCAACTGCCCTTGGGGGAGAGCAATCCCTTCTCCTGTGATGCATTTCACGGGAATATAAGACTTCTACTTTTTAGGAGCTTCAAGCAAACTCGACAGCCTTCAAGGACCATCCTCATTATTTCTGTGTGTGTGCACATGAGTTCATTCCCATGACTGCAGCATGGATCCCCATGGATGGACATCCATGTGGGACAGACCATCAGGGGTGTCCACACATGTACACCAGCCCATGGAGCACATGTGTCTCTGTTGACACAACCTACTTTTCCTTGGAAAACCCTCTGGGCAGGGACAGGGCATCTCAACCCCACTGTGCTACAAGCAAGGGGAAGAAAAGGGCTGACAGGCAACATATTTCAGTCAGACTGAAATTACAAAGAAATTAGTTCTCCTTTTGTTTGTTTATGTTTTGGAATTACAGAAGTCTCAAAAGCAGAGGAATCAATCAGACTCTGTTTATTTGTTTGCTTGTAGAGAATTTTTTGGGATTGTTTTCATACTCCAGCCCAGCTTTGATCTCAGGCTGGGAATACTCCAAACAAATGGTCCACAGCAGAGTGTAATTGTTGTAGGTACCACAGAAGAAAAGGGACGGGATGTCCGACACATTTACAGAGCAGAAGAGACTTCTATGATCTCACATGCTTGGTTTACATGATGCCCTCAGACTACTGCACAAGCAAATCACTTTTGTTTTTGAAGAGCTCTGATGCTGCAGGCTGTGTGCTCACCTCACAGCCTAGAGAACAGCACAAGGCCCTGCAAGTGGCTATAATCAGGATTATACCCAGCCCGGAGCCTTCCAAGATAGCTATTTTTCCACAGAAACAAATGAAACAAGCAGAAGAAATTCAATTTAAGAAATGACCCCGTGCCCGTGTTTGTGCTGTTGTTCCGTCTGTGCGGGCGCAGAGCAGCATTAGCCTCACATTTCACTGCTCTGGCTTTCTTCACGCTGTTTTGCAACCGTGTGGACATCTGAGCAGAGGAATATTTAAAGTGGGTGCCTGCCTATCTGAGAACGCTCAGTAAACACGTGCTGCTTGGGTCCCAGGTTGGAGTAAACGTGTGTGTGTTGGATGCGGAGCACCCACGGCACAGATGGAAACTTGTGGGGCAGGGGGTCATCTGTCCAGGCTGCTGTGCTGGGGCAGCATCAGGCACTGAGCAGGGTGGGCTGTAGAGTGCCTACATGCACTTATTTTGGATGTCCAAGCCCCAGAGGTGCCAACATGGACATGTGTCCATCCATGCGTGCACCAGCCCTGGGAACGGCGTGACAAGCCCTGCTGAGCATTAGCTGTGGGACAGAGCCAACAGTGTGTGTCACCCCAGGGCTTATCTCCACACAGGATGGGGTCCAAAGCTCCCTGGTGCCAGGGGGACTGCTGCCTGCTGGCTGGCTGCAGCCACAGTTCCCCACAAACGCTACTGTCCCTCAGCCAGGGGCACCCACAGAGCAGGAGCTGCCCACAGCCACCCCCAGGACACGAGGCATCACCCGCTCTGCTGACCCCCTCCATGGCAATGTGCCTCACCACTGGGAAGCAGAAGCCTGGCTTTGACCACAGGGATGACAAAACCCTGGACAAAGCCCTCTGCCTTCCACCCAAGGCTCTCCCAGCCCTTTGCAGACATCAGGAATTAGATCACAGAGCCCCTCGAGCGATGGGTGAGCGCAATTATCCCCGCCTGGCAGATGGGGAAGATGATTTGGCAGCCCGGGCTGCCCAAGAGCCAGACCTGCTGGCTCCCAGCTCAGTGTGTTCACCATGGCAGCAGCTTCCATCAAACCCAGGGGCTCTTCCCTCTCCCAGCACCCCTGGCAGCCGGGAGCCGAGCGGCTGAGAGCTCCCAACCGGCTGCTTTTATGGGCGTCGGGTTCTTAACGAGCTCTGCGGTCGCTCCAGCCTCTCCCTGGCACCTCTTCAGAGCAGCCCCGGTTCCCAGAGATATTAATAATTATATTTATGTGTTATAGATATTTAACAAGAAAACGTTTGAAACTGTTAAATGGCAAGAGGTATCACTTGGAGCCCGCTCCGGCAGACAGCCCTGCTCCAGGGATGCGCAATAAAGGCTTCGGAGGCTGTCAACATACTTAACTGGGGGTGGTGGAGGGGGAGGCAAAGGGAAAGTATTAATCAAGGTCTTAAAAAGTTCTCGCTGACAGACTATTTGCCAGCTCTCATTTTAAATGCTTTTGTGGTCCCATAAAAAGTTTCATTACTCACTACAAAATGTGTTTTAATTATTACAGTCACTCTGACATTAAGCCCTGGGTGTTTCTCTCTTGCTTACTCTGTCTCTCCTCTGTCTCCTTGCCTTTTTTTCTCTATTTTTCCTCTCTTACTGGTCTGACTCCTGATGTCCCTCTAGAGAAAGGGGATGCCCGGGCTAACGAGCCAGGTTGGAAAGCCCAGATCCTCTCCAAACAGCACTGAAGAAGAAGTTAAAATTCAGATCCTGACATTTTCCCTTTGCTTTGGAAACTAATTACTGCACAGGATTGAAAGAGCAAATCCAATCCCATGTGCTCAAAGAATATCTCAGAAGAGTCAAGTGTACAATAATATCAGCACAGGCATGACCAGCCATCCCTGCCAAAATAACTGGGTGGTGGGCAGAGGGATTTGGTCTCTGCTCTGCTATATGTGTCCTGATAACAGGAACAGAAACTTATAGAAGGACCTATCACAATTTTGACATCTATTTCAGCCCACCAGGCACTCAGCAACTTGCCCCAGTCTGACCTCATCAGCTCAGTTCATCCATGAGAGACAAACCTGCCCATGAAGCATAGACCTGGAAGCCCAGAATACTGAAACTGGGGGTTATTCTGGAGTCTCCCACTGACTCCCAGTGCCTCCAGCTCTGTACTGGCAGACACTGGTTTTCCATTTCACCAGCCGAGTGTAACACCCAAAGCAACAGGAAGAGTCTCAACATTTTCCCAGCGTATAGTGCACACAAATTGGACACTTTTGGTTACAGTGCTGACCAAAATGGTGAATAAAAGTTAAATAACAGCACTGGAGACCCCTCCTTGCCCCCAGCACCTCCCCACACGCCTCTCCTTACTTGTACAGACCATCTGGTTCCAGGCACTTGAAAATGACTGAATAGATGCTGGTTTCAGGGACGTCTCCGTGGCTCCGACCCGCTGCCACACAGGAGGTTGCGAGGCCAGAAAGTAAATCATCCGCAAAGCTCAAGGATTCTCCTGGAGGGCAAAGAGATGAGCAAGACCAGAACATCAGTTACAGGTGCAAAATTACTGCTGACCATTTAAAAATCACTGCAGGAACATCTCTGCACAGCACAGGCAGCCAACAGACTCCAGCTGGCTGTGGCTATGGAATGCCCCAAGTCTGTAAGGACAATGCCACCCATGGACAAAGCAAGTAAGAGACACACCTGGGCCACAAGTTGTAGCAGGGATCCACTGCAGGAGCTGGGGCCAGGGCCAACTCACTGCTTGGACAGCAATGGGTGCACTCACAGCATGCAGAGAGAACCTGTGCACTCACTGCAGACACTGCAGGCAGGATCACCATCCAAGGATGAGCTCCAGGGACCCAGGAGAGTTGGAAGCCTGGCTAAACAGGGCGCTCCTGCCCTTGCTGCATGTTCAGCTCTTAAACAGGGCTTGGCCTTTTCCAAAAATCACCTGCCTCAGCAAAATGTATTTCTGCTACGTTAGATTAGCAGGAAAAAAAGACATTTTTAGAGTTGGGATGGAATTTTTCTCGATGTGCTGGATTATTTTTTTTTTTAATTCAATGACAGTCAGTAGCTTTGCACTCCCTTTCATGTGCACTCTGCCAGCTCCTGGAGCTCTGACTGGAACTCCTTCAGCTGTGCTCAACAACACTTGGTTCTTTATTAAGCATTCGAAGAAACCTACTAATTAAAAATACTGAAAAAAAAAACCCTTTCTTTTTGGTCTTCTGGTTTAAAAAGCTCATTAAGCACTTAGATCATGACCCAGTTGAAACTGAAAACGCTCGATTTATTAAACTTTTTGGGCATGACTATCCACTGCTGTGCAACCTGTCTCCTGGCAGTGGGCAGGCTGTCTATCGGTTAGAGCTCACTGCCTTTAATTCCCATTTCACACCGGTGTAACTGAAAGCCCAAGGTACCATGGAGTGAAAAAAAAAGACGGAGCAGCTGCCCTGGTTGTGCCCCCATTCCCAGTGATGGGAATCAGAGAAAGGGCTGCTGCAGCTGATAGAGTTGTGCTGGTGTAAGCAAACCTGGGCCCAGATTGCTGTGCCTTGTGCGTGTGTAAATGTCAAGACAACCACAGTGGAGGGAAGAGGAGAATTCCCTTCTCAGCACTCTATTTTACTAAAAGCAAAAGTGACTGAGGACTTCTGAAACTCAGCAAGAGTCCAGGTTCTCGGTACAGACCATAAGGAACAACCCAGTGGTACAACCAGCTCAAAATGTTCCACTGTGAGGCTGGATTAGCCAGGTAGAATAAAAAATCCCCTTGTCCCCAGCCCCCCAAACCGCATTTGCGTCTTGTCTCAAAATACACAACTCAGTAACAAATGTCCCCCTTGGCTAGAGAAAAGAGCAGCAATAAATTCTTTTCCTCCCCGAAGGAATCCAAGCCTTAATTATTCATTTTAATGCTCCCAGCACGACTTGTTCTTTCCAAACTTTTTTCAGGCAGCTCTGTCACTGGTCTCTGCAGCTCAACCCAGCTCCCGGCCCCAGGTCCGCAGCAAATCCCGAGTCAACTCAACGGGCAGGTTGGGTTGGCAGCAGTAAAATCACTGCTTGGAAGTCATGAGTGCTGCCCGGCCTTGAGCAAGTCCCCTCAGCTCTAGGTTTATGGTTTAAGCAAACAAACAAAGCCTTATTGCTCATTTCCAACTTTCATTTCCATCCCTTTTCCTACGGTGCTGGGCTGGATTGGGGAACTCCCTGTCACCAGGAGTCATTGAGAACAGACACTGCCGTGACTTACAAACCTGATGAATCACAAACACATAGCAAAGAAGGAACAGTATGTGTTGTTGAAGTAGAGCAAGAAGTTTTAAGGCTTTTCAGACCTCAAGCAACCTCCCTTCTGACCAGGAAGAACCTTCACAGGGATCCCATCCTGCTATGGGATCTCATGCCTTCCTCCAGAGCATTTAGAGTTGGGAAGCAGCTGATGAGGGGTAGGAAAGAAAAGAGCTGGGCAGCTAGACTGTGATGAGAGCTGGGCAAGACCAAGGGGAGATTTGGACAGGGCAGTTCCTGGGTAGGAGCATCAGCCAGGACATCTGTGCCAGGGAGAACAAGAGATGGGATGGGCTGAGGGTGGAACCAGACTTGCAGGAGACTGGAAATGAGATGGGAAAGGTCATGTGCAACCACTGAATCAAAGTGTGTATTAAGGCCAGGTTGGACGGGGCTTGGAGCAACCTGGATTAGTGGAAGGTGTCCCTGCCCATGTCAGGGGAGTTAGAACGATACAATCTTTAAGGTCCCTTCCAACACAAACCATTCTATGATCAAAACTGCACAGCTAACTCTCTTTAAGGCAGG
This sequence comes from Empidonax traillii, assembly GCF_003031625.1. NCBI lineage: Eukaryota > Metazoa > Chordata > Aves > Passeriformes > Tyrannidae > Empidonax > Empidonax traillii. Next base: position 681,967 of record NW_020955703.1, read on the forward strand.
CACTAAGAGCTCTGAGTGCTCATCTTCCATGGTCTTTCTTATCCTGAGCCTCTGGGGAACTCTCCCCTCCCGCTGGCCCTGCTATAATAAATAAACAAAAGCAAGGAGGTTGTTATGAAAACAGCTAAACAGATGCAAAGGTGCTGAAACCTCAGCCCCAAGGCTGGGAGCTTTTCTGCACCTGTATAAGGAGCAGTGAGATTGTTGGTGGTGCCAGACTGCACAGACCACGGAGCAAAGACAGGGTAGGGACACCCCAGGGACAAACCAACTACCCAGAGCTGTCAATCTGCAGTCAGTGATCTGCCATCCTGAGCTGTCCCCACGGCAAAGCAGAGCACACAGTGACTGTGTTTGTTCATCTCACACGAGAGAAGTCAGAGTCTGTTCAGTCCACAGTGCACTGAGAGCAGCTGGAATGAAATTTCCCAAGCCTTCCCTGGGAGCAGAAAATGAGTTGTTCTCTAGATTTAGACTGGGACCTTGTCAGTGGAATGGAACTAAGGCAACAGCTGCTTTCGCTGGAGTGGTGAGAGGATGATCATAGAATGGTTGAGTTGGAAGGGACCTTAAAGCTCATCACATTCCACACCCCCTGCCATGGGCAAGGACACCTTCCACTATCCCAGATTGCTTCAAGCCCTGTCCAACCTGGCCTTGAACACTTGGCCCACATGACTGATCTCTAAACCAAGGAAAAGTCTTGGGATGTTGTAGCAGTAGAGAAACACTGAACAAATGGATGAGGCCATAGTGAGAGCTCAGTGCAGTGTTGCTCCACTGTGCTTAAGACCAAGGCACAGGGAAAGCAGGAGACAAATCTTCACAGGGAAAGAACAGAAAGCTCAAATTTACCACACAAGCAGGACAAAAAGGCCAAACAGAGACACACATCTGTGAATACATCAAAAGGGCAGGCACTCAGATGGGAAAGAAATAGTTAGGCTAATGGGCAGTAATGGCAAGAGGAAGCAAATTTGATATGAATACATGGTCTACTCCTGAGAAGGGCAAATAACCCAACTATCTTTTAAGAAGGAGCTTGATCACTTTATAAAAGGGATTATATGGATAAGTAGCTTGTGATGGAAAGCAAAGGGGCTTCTCTTTCCCGTCTGGACTTGTGTTCTCACACACCCCGCCAGCAAATATAAAGAAGGATTTCAGCCTCCCAGAGCAGCCCTGAAGCACAAACCTTCTAGATTGCCATAGTATCTCTGCTCACATTATTAAATTTCAGAAAGAATCCAAAGGTTCTCTGCAGAGTAAATGATAGCTAAATAGATCATCTCTGTGGAGTAGGAGATATTTTATTGACCAGACAGCCATCTGTGTCCTTCATTAATAGTAATAAATAATTGATGTCACACTAAATAAAGCAATAAGCTGTTACAGATATCAAGGACAAATGACTGGCTCCTCTGAGGATGCCTCACCTGTGTTCACTTCTCAGCAGTAAAAAACCCAGAGCAGAGCTCAACATCACGATGGAAAGTGCTGTGCACAGAGCAAAACATGCTACTTGCTGCACACTGATTACAGGTTATGGGGCAGTAATGGGATGCTGACACTCCTAACTGCAAGGAGGTAATATCCCTACAAGATTCTCTTCTCCCTCATTTCCATGCTCCTGCCTTCCCAGGACTGGTCTGCCCCAAACCATCCCATTCCCAAGGTAGCTTTTGAAAATCAATCTCTGCTCTACTAATGACTGCTGGGGAGATGCAGCTCCCTCCAGGTGGCATTTTCCTTCTCTCTCTAGTGCAACTCCTTGCTACCGCCTCTTCCTCATCCACAGACACAGCTGTGGAGTTTGGAAAAGTCTCCTCTTTTTGGTTTTCTAAATGTCTCATACACTGACTCTGGTGGAGTGGCTCTCCCTAAAACAGAGGGAAGTAACAGCACGCTTTGAGTTTGCAGAAAGGGTCAGCCCCACTTTGGGAAGCTTTGCAAACTTCTCCTTGGCCACACAAGCTCTGGCCAGGGGTCAACCCACTGGTGACACTCCAGGACAGCCACCTCGGAACTCAACTCCAGAGGAGGAGGAAGAGGAAGAGGAGGAGGAGGAAGAGGAGGAGGAGGACAGCCCTGGCTCAGCTGCCTGTCTGCAAGGCTGAGCTGGCAACCTGCTCTTGAGCGAGGCACACTTCTCGTGGCAGGAGGCTCAGACGGGCAGGAACAGGGACTGAGGAATGGAAATGGATGGGAGCAGGCTCAGACCGCTCACTCTCAGCATCCAACAGCCTCAGTCTGCCTCAGTCCTTCCACTGTGTCCCGTGCCAGCGCCCAGCAGTTGCGGACGGCAGCCTGGATGAATCACCTATCAACCATCCCACCGAAGACAACACGAGTTACGGCGCTGAGTTCAACCAGACTAAACAAGAGAGCGAGGCCAAGGAGCCTCCAGGAGGCTCGAGGAGCAAAAGGAAGCTCTGGGACCCTCACAGGCGTTCCCACACCTTCAGCCCACATCCCCGTGCCAAGAGCAGCACGGAGAAAACCCAGGCGCTGCAAACCAAAGTGGAAATTAAGACGAGAGGAGACCTCCCTGCTACCATTCACCTTCAAGATTCCTAGAAAGAGCACAAAGGGGAAAGTAGGAAGGCACCAATGTCTCTGCCTTGACAGCTTCTTTACTGGGCTGGATGAAGCTGCAACGTTACCAGGCACTTTCTTCTGATTGTGGTTTTCTCTCCCTGTCTTTCTCCCTTTTGCTTTTTTTTCAACCTGTTTTCAATTTACTCTTGTGGCATCTCTGACTGTGACCTCATTCTGGTACTTGAGGGAAAAAAAACAAAAAAAAAAAAAAAAAAGGAGAGAGTGTCCTTTAAAAAAAAAAAAAAGAAATTAAAGAAATCATATTTTATTTAGTTTGGTTGGTTTTGAAGCTTTAGCAGAAGAAAGATTAACCTTTTCTGCCTAACTTAATGAAAACAAGGAGAAAGGCTGTACGGATAAATAAATATCTGTGTGGGTATGGAGCAGGCACGATCGTGTTACAGCCCCGGTGGAGCTGTAATGGGGAACAGGCGCGTTCCTGCGCAGCGGCTCCCAATTCCCGATCCATTTTCAAGGAAAGAAAAACAGAGTAGAATGTCAGAGGCCCAAGTGGGCATAAATGAGGGAGCCCGGGGAAGGCAGATGGGGCCCAATGAGGACCTCCATCCCCAGCAGTGACCTCCAGGGCAATGCCAGCGAAGCAGATGGAAAAAGAGACCTTACTGCACTTTCTCTTGCCAGGTTTTGGTTCCTGAAGTGAGGAGACAAATGGCATTCTCAGGTCTCCAAGTCTGCCACCTTTTGGGGGTCCTCGCCCCACCCTCCTCTTCCTCTAGGGCTCTGCAACCAAGGAGGGGAGGTTCAGATGAGGGCTGGGAGCAGAAAGCTTGGACCTGATGTTTGGATGAGTATATGGAGAGCACAGGTTTGCAGGGTGGTTCCTCCACAATGAGATTGTACCTGGGTTTAATGTGCTTTGGATCTGGCACTTGGTGGGGGAAGGCAACGAAAGGTGGTTGGTTTGTCTTGGAGATGATGGGCTGATTTAAATTAGTGTAACATAACTTCAGGCGACGGAGCTGTTCCGATTTACATCAGCAGATGGTCTGTCTCGCTGCCTAGATCATTAAAAGCAAACCATCCCTACTGATCCTGGTGGAATGATGTCAAAACCTCCTTCCTTACATGGCTTGCCAGATTATAAAAGAAATAAAAAGACCTAGTTGTCACTAAAAAATCCTCTGCCCGCATTCTGGGAGCATCCATGCCTTCTAGTCTTGTGCTAGATGGAAGTCCAATCCCTGTACCCCAAAACCCTGCAACCTCAGAAATAATTTCCTTTCATGACTTTTCTCAAAGATGCATCCATCAGGAATCCCTCTGGCTGGGCACAGGTTGTCTAGGCTGAGGCAGAAAAGCCAGTGATTACGCTGTGCAATGTCGGGCACAGACTTTGCCTCATTTGCCAACTTGTACAAAGGTTCAAATCACAGCTCTCTGAACAACTTCACCTTGCCCAAGTTGTGAACTTTGGAGAAATTTGTTTCCTATGTCTGTATGCTACTAGACATGCTATTAATGATGAAGAGTTCTCCCCTGGACTTTGATTTCCTCTGGGTTCTAATCACCAGTTCCTCTGCTGATGGAAGAAGGCATTTGAGAATGCCTAAATTTAAGGATCAAGGCTTTAACTGAGCAAAGAGCAAATATTGCATTCCAGTGTCACACAAGTCACTAAAGTGGCTTTGCTGGTGCTTTCCGGGGCTAGAACTTGTATGGAGTGACCATGTGGAACAGAGGGATGGGCTGCCTTGCACTGTTCTTATCAAGAGCAGCCAGTCAAGCAAAAGGAAATGGTCTTAATGTGGATGAGCTGCAATGTTCCAAACACATGATGCACAAGGTTAATCGTGAGTGTATTCTTCTTTCAGGGTCATCAGCAGGACTCACTGTTCCTTCACCTGAGCTCTGCACAGACTGCCTACCACAGGTCTTTCACAGTCTGTATCTCAGGGCTCAGAAAAAAACGCTTCAACTCATGAAAAAATGCCTCCCCAAGGCAGCGTGATGATGGAGGAAAGTGAGAATTAAAGCATTTCATTCTGCAGTGTGAGCCCTCCAGTATTTCTCAAGGTTCACTGGGTTGCTAAGGGTCAACCACAGCCAGACACAAGCTGACTCTGCTACGCTCGGAGACATCCAGGCATGAGCCAGTTCCCATCTCAAAGCCACGTATTCACATTAGCATGGTGGAGAGTCCAAGAGAATTTATCTATTCCCTTGGAGTTTGTTTTGGGCTCTGCAGCATGTTAAAATAGTTTCTTGATTTCAAGGCAAAGTGGGAACCCATTTGTGCTGGGAGATGTGCAGGCACGAAGCAAAGACACGAGCCTCGTCCTCAGATACTTCTTGTCTGGCAGAAGATTTTGACCATCACCACAGAGCGAGTTCTCTCTCTCTCTCTCATCACCACAGATCTAGTTCCCACCCTTGTTCTTGCTTTCCTTTCATTTTTAGCTTCTTTTAAACCATGGATTTCTAAACAATGGACCAATGGTCCAGATCACTTGGTGGTCCCCAACGCCTGCAGTCAGCAGTCTGTGGCAGATCCAGGGACTGTTTGGATCCTTAAGTTCACCAGGAATCCCACCAGCCCTGCTGCAGCCCCAGAGCCACCCAGAGCATAAACTGATGTGTCTGATACTTCAGAGATGGCACCAAAACCTGCAACATAAGCTCCCTAAAAAAAGGACCAGTGTCAGGGTGATTCTGGACAGTCCAAACAGACTTTGGTGATACAACCACCCCACATGTGCATACACAA
>NW_020955703.1:687486-690119 GCF_003031625.1 Empidonax traillii
CCCACCAGCCCTGCTGCAGCCCCAGAGCCACCCAGAGCATAAACTGATGTGTCTGATACTTCAGAGATGGCACCAAAACCTGCAACATAAGCTCCCTAAAAAAAGGACCAGTGTCAGGGTGATTCTGGACAGTCCAAACAGACTTTGGTGATACAACCACCCCACATGTGCATACACAAACTTCCTCACCTGCCTACGACCTGATGGTCTATGAGGAAAGCAGGGGAGACCTGCCAAACAGCAGGGTCAGATCCTTCATTTCCAGCTCTACTGAGAAGTCTCTTACCTTTATTTTTGTCTCTTTATGACCAGTAGTTTAATGCTGCACAGAACCCCACTGGCTGAGGTGCACCCACTGGAGATGAAACCTTACACAAATATTGAAATACCAGACTAGCAGGAGGGGGAAGGAACACTTCCTAGAAAGAACCTCAACATGCAATTAATTGCTAAAACATAATTATCCCTGGTAATTTGTCAAATGAAATTCATGTAAACCTGTGCTGAAAAGCCATCAGCTGGTCTGTGCTTCACTTCTCCTTGCACTTATTTGGAATTTTTGGACTCCTATATTTCCATTGTTTCCAGACCTTGTTCCCAGTCCCTTCTTACACTTCACAGGTCCGTCCTGGAAAGTGGACAAAACCACTATCTGTAATTGCAAACAATTTAAAGAAAATATTCTTTAAATATTTTAAATATTTAAATATTTTTAGTCTCATTTATCTTAAATAGAGGTAATAAGGATAGATGCTGATGAATTAGAGATACTACTTCGGACCAGTATGTTCCAAAGTGCTCAGCAAACCCAACTGCAGCCAAATCTGCAGACTGTAAGCCAATGAAGACTTAAAAAATTGGTCCTTATGGAGGATCCTGCATGGAAGCAGACATCTTATTTGGCCCTATTATGCAGTTTTGGACATTCGAGAATGAAGGGGCGGGGGGCAGATCCTCAGTTCATAAAATCTCTTGCAGCTCCCTTGAAGTCAATGGAACAATAACAATTTACACTAGTGGAGTTTCTGCATCCTGGCTGTGAGCTATTTGGAACAATTACACCATAATGATTATTACAGATATTCCAGATCACTTGTCTAAGATGGATTGGAGAATACCACTGTGTAAGAAAATAGAGGGTTGGTTTGCTATGATTTCCAAAGAATTATTGACCCGTATCTTGCAAACATTTACACATGTTTAGCTTTACTCATGTGAGTTGTTCCATTACACTCATGTGCCAGATAAACTAATGCACAGGCTTGAAGGACTGAGGTTAAAACTTGTGCAAACACAGCGAGTTCTAAATATTTTTGTAGATATGTTCGGTTACCTCAGACTCAGATGACCAAGCCTGTCATTTGGCTGTGCCTCTTTCCATAACTCTCCAGTTATCCAAGCAGATATCACAATGGAAGCCAAAGATTATACTGGGAAAATACCCTAAAAATAAGCAATTATCTGACCCAACTCAGGAGCTAGAAAAGATCCAGTTGGTCAGGACTAACACCTGCAAGAGTTGACACCAGTTCTTGAACAAGGAATTACCTGAATTACTAAGGGTACATTGACCACAGCTTTCTTAACATGGCTCATGAATCATTCACTTCATGATTTCCCCATAATGAAGTTGATTTTTTTTTTTTTCCACAGTTTTGACCCATCAGAAGACACAAGAAGAGGAAAAAGAGCTGGGAATCTCTGGGCAGTGAGGAGCTGACTTCAGCATCCATCTCAGCAATCACTCCACCTCCAGCACTAAGACTACAAGGTGAGAAGGACCTCTCATTCCACTGCGCTATCCTGCTGTTCAGTAGGTCAGAATAAAACCTCTAATTTCTTAAGCTGAGGTGATCTTGTTTCCTTGAGGACCAAACTCGTGTCAACAAGGTGTCTGACGTGCAGACACTTCAGTACACTCCCCAAAGGTCAGTAATACCTCTGACAGTGTGGCAACATTTACAGCCCTCAGCCAAGACATGAGCTCTGTTGTGACACATGCCTGCATTGCAGAGACAGGTATCAGGCAAAGGAGCAGGGGAGAAAAGAAAGGAAATTACTTTTCCAAGGTAGCAGGGAAAAGACAAATTTGAGGCTATAACCCAAAGTCCCAACGCAGCTCTCCCGCCACTAGTAGCTGACTTTCATCTCTAAAGGACTATTATCCCTTTTTTACAAGTGTGCAGGAGGTTGGCATGGATGGAATGCCTTCTGCTCTGAATGGTGTTTCCCTGTAACCATGACAAATCAATCCTAGCATCCAGAGGGAACGGGAGATGTCAGTAGCCAGGGCAGTTGTGATGGACAACGTGCCCTGGGAACCCATCTCACCGAAGGCACTCTGTGGTGGGAACAGCTGTTTGACTCCTAGATGTCCTTGGCAAAGCGAGGTACCTGGGCTCACTTCCCATGCCCAGGATCCCCCATGGCTGTAGGATGGCTCAATGGAGACGTGTCATCGCCAGCAACTGTGCAACATCTGACCACCCAGGTGACAAAAGACAGATTCCCAGAATGAGCAGAGCGGGATTAAGCCAAGTGGTAAATGGATTCCAGGGCTGTTCCAGGATCTGTGCTGACGAGGGAAGCCAATGCCAGGTGGCCAATCCAGAGCTCATACAGTGGGGTTATCA
>NW_020955703.1:690377-770310 GCF_003031625.1 Empidonax traillii
GTCATCGCCAGCAACTGTGCAACATCTGACCACCCAGGTGACAAAAGACAGATTCCCAGAATGAGCAGAGCGGGATTAAGCCAAGTGGTAAATGGATTCCAGGGCTGTTCCAGGATCTGTGCTGACGAGGGAAGCCAATGCCAGGTGGCCAATCCAGAGCTCATACAGTGGGGTTATCACTTCCCTCTTTTCTTCAAATCCGTAAATAGAACCCAAACATCGCTCGGGCCATGTTAGAGAGATAAGATGAATCTCTCCCATCCCTTGCAAAGCCTGAAATAGAAGCCCCACTACTCCCTATCCTAAGCATCAAGCGTAGGATGTTGACATTTACCAGTAGGGAAAATTACCCAAACAATGAACCCTCTCAGGTTCACTCTCCCCTCCCTTTCCCTGGTCCCCTGGAAAATGTTCATAAAGTGAAGTGGAAAATAAAAAAAAAAAAAAGCAACCCTCCCAAACCCCAACAACCCAAACCCAACCTTCCTAAGGCTGTGGAAATAACATGTAGAGGAGAGTGAGTCAGGCTCTGTAAACTGTGCAAGGGTCACCAGTCCTGGAGACAGAGGTGATTCACCAAGGCACCAAGAGCTAGAAGGTAGAAGTGACCAAACAGAGGGTGCAGAAACAAAGTTGTATCAAAGAAGGGGAAGAAATAAGAAACTAAATGATTTCACGTTGTGTGCACCTTGTTCTGACTTGGTGGTGGGGAGATTATTCCCTGTGGGCTTTGTCCAAACTTTCTTTATGAGAAGGAGAGCAGTCTGTAAACCCTCCATCCATCCTCATTCCCTGCTTCTGTCTCTCTCTTCTTCCCTTGCCTGAGATACTCAGTGGAGCCTCGTCTCCCTGTTCCCTCTACTTGCACTGCTCCTTTCCTAAATTCCCTTGAAATTCAGCAGCATTATGGGACTCTGTTTTCCCTATAAAAGATGCCTTCAAGAAGATGAGAAAAGCAGGGACTGTTTAGGAACACAGCATGCCACGGGGAGGCCCTCCTGGATGCCACTGGCACAAAAAGGACATTGTCATAGGAGATGGAGAGAAGAATAGGGCTCAGGTGCCTGGGGTGAATTCTGCCTGCCAGAATACTCTCCTGCTATTCCACCACTCATCCTTCCTCTTCAGCTGTTCCCCCCTCTCCCTCCTTTCATCTACTAACCATAAAAATTCAAACACAAAATACTCGCCCTAAAAAAAATCCTAAACACATAAAAAAAGAAAAAAAAAAAAAAAGAAAAAAAATCCTCCCTCTGCACTTCACAATGAGAGCTGTAAAACTTTTTCTGCTTGGAAAATTCTCCCAGTCAATTTTTCCTACTGTTTAATCCCTGCTTTGAGTTACACTGAATGAGTAAACACATTTTATAAGGTTCTAATTCATACCTAACCCATACAGTTTATAGCTTAACATAGTAAAATACACACACACACATGCACTTTTTATACACACACACACACACACACACATATATATATACACATAATCACACAGAGAGAGGAATAAACCAGCTTTGCTCCCACTCCTGGAGCCTCCCAACAGCAGATCTGATTGCTCTGGCCTGTGCTGTGCCTTGAAAGCAGCCTGGGGTGCTTAGGTGTGAGTTAGATGGTCTGGGGGGGTAGTTTCCCCTCCAGATTCCTGCAAACTCTTTTGTAATATATAATTAGTCAGTCTTGGTAAAGGTACGGAGGGATGTACCGCTCCTTCCTTGGAGGACTAAGGAATTCCACCATGTGGAACAGTTTTTGCCCACTTTCTGCCCATCTGAAGCAAAGGCCCGTGGTAGGGAGCAAGTGAGGTTGGGCTGGGCCAAAGACCTGCCTGAACTTCTAGAAGGTTCCACAGGGGAAACCTTAGAAATATTCTGAGCTGCCTGTTAGTGGCTTTGGACTTGGCTGTAACCTGAAGGCAGGAGAACTTTACGACTACTGATGAAGGAATTGCCTCTCCTATTGCTCTGAACCAGGGTGGCTTCTCTTGAGCTGTTGTGTTTCGGGTTTTTCTGCTTGCTTTCCCCAGCAACTTGCTCTTAAATTAAACTCAGTCCTGTACTTCTGTATTATTGTTTCTGCTACACCTCTGCACCACCACACCAAGAGATCATTTCCTCAGAGGAGAGAGAAACAGAGAAAACTGTTGGTGAAGCTCCTGCCACAGGCAGAGGGAAGCCTTGGCAGCTCTGCTGACACAAGTGGGAATGGAGAAATTTGTGCCAGCTGAGAACCTGGCTCTAAACCACGAAGCTCCTCTAAGCAAAAAGACCAGAAGACAACAGAAACACCCAGAGAATGTCCCAGACACTGGATTTTGTGGTTCTCCAGAAAAGCCTTTTCGCAGCATTTGCTTGATTTGTGAGATCCGCTGCCCTGAATCCCATTTGTTCCCCTGATAGACTTTCCTCTCCCAGGGGGCATCCAATTAACCAGCATAGAAATCAGAGTGACAATTAACTTATTTTCATTTCCTGAGTCACTGTCATACCTCCCATCATCTTGTTTTGCCTCATCCCTGCTTGTTCAACCCAGCCCCTCTTCTATCCAGAAACCAGAAGCAGGAACAAACACAAGCCCCATTAAGAGGCCAAGCTCCACTGGATCCTGCACTGCCACAACACAACTGGCAGGGCTTCACGTCCTCAGCTTTGTCCTCCAGCACAGCCCCTGCCCAAGTTGTCAGCAAGCGAAGAGTTGACCCTTGAAGTCATTTCTGGAAGTCAAGGTGACCCTGCAGCCTTTAGGTCCTTAAGCAGCCTTGCACAAAAACCACCTTTGTTTTAGGTGGGAGTTTGCTTCCAAAAACCACGCTCCAGGTCTCAACTAGCAACAACAACCACAGCTATGGCTGTCTGAATCACATCCCCATGTGAGTAGGCACTGTTACATCCTCCTTTTCCCTTCTCTCCATCCCTTCTGCAAATAGTCTCTTTCTTCTGGGAGCTTTTTAGAAACACAATCCCTCCAAGGGTGTTGAAAAGCCCTCCAGGTCATCCAGGTGGGACCATTGGCACCATTCCAGCCCATTCTGGCCAGTTCTGTGATAACTTGTCACTGGAAGGCACCAGACAAAAGCCATTGCTCATGGCAACAGTTTGAAGTTGCTTCCAGCCACCCAAAATTTGAGATGGGGGCTTAAGGCCCCATAGTGGTATTTTCATTTTCCTCCTTCTCCAAGAAAATAAACCGAGTGTTTATTTCCTGAATGCTCTGGTCTGAGAAAGGGCAAAACTTTCCTGCTGGAGCCAAGTGGCTGGGAAGGGAAGGCAAGGGCAAATATTTGCTGAATTTGTCAATGAGCTCTTATTCAATTTTTCATGCTAATATTTATTTAGACATAATGTGAGAGAAACCTGCTCAGACCACAGCAATGTGGGTGATTCCACTTTTATTCTCCTCGTGCCAGCTACTGAGAAGGAAGGAAGGAGAGAGAGAGAGGGAGGGAGGACAAAAGAAAAAACAGAAACAAAGCAAGAGTGTCAGGGAGTTCGCAGGCAATTTGGAGAAAGTCATGGGATTTCATCTTGGCTTAGCAGAAGATGGGATGCCTTGAGAAAGTCAATGTATCTATGGTTGGGCAAAGAAGCTGGATAGCTTGGCCTTTCTTGGTGATATTCAAGGCACAGGTGTAGCTTTGAGAGAGAAAATTATCTCATTATAGAGCCTTTTCTTTTTTTTTTTTCATCTTTTAAAGGAAGGAATCATTAATGACATGGAGACAAAGAGAATAAGCTGCAACCCCAGGCTTAATGAATTGTGTAAGATGAACCTGATGTATGTCTTCAGAGACAGTTCATTCCCCAGACATAAGAACTGTGGTACAATCTAATTTATCCAGTTATCCAGAGGCACCATGACACGACTAGGTAAGCTTGAAAAGATGGAAATTAGCAGACAAATTATACAGCAGGTAAGGGACCGAGTATGGACAGATGAAAGAGGCTGTGCTGAAAAGAAAGTGCTGGGAACTGAGTTATCACTAGCAGGGCTCCTCAACAATCAGCCTTGTAATCAGTCTTATTTCTCACAGGAAATACAGCACCAATGAAGTGGTGCATTATTAGTGAACAGAAGATCAGAGGATCAGCCAAAAGAAATTAAAGTAACTTGAGGGCTATAGCAATGAAATGGAATGAATTTTAATATTCAAAAATGCAAATCAACTTAAGATGGGCATTAAAGTAGTTCTTTTGTTAGCAGGAACCTCTGCAGGCAGAAACAAAGGAGAAGGAGGAATGCCTGGATGCACTGGCTGGTTACAGCACAACCACGTGCTACTGATGGATGAGAGCCTGAGAAAAGTAAAGGAAGTTCTTGGATCTGCTTAGAAAGAGTCTTCCAATTGAAATAAGGAAGAATCAAACCCTTTGACAGCAGAAGGCTGAATGTGGTGGCCCACTACCTCCAGTCCAACCTGTTCACAGTGGGACCAACTGTGGGGACAGGGTAGGGCTCCCTGGGGCTTGATCCAGGTGAATTTGGGAAAGCTCCAGGGACTCCTCCACAAACCACATAGCTGATGTATCAATCATCACTGCCTGGGAGCTGAAATCCCACCGGCCTGGGGTGTCCAGGTGGAAAGACCTGGCTGTATTTCTGCAGGGCTCTGAGCCCCAGAGAGACAGTTGGGAGCATGTCCCCTGTTGCCCTCCACTGGATAGCAGGAGAATGTCACACTGCTGTGTCATGTCTGGGGACAGCACATCCCAGAGGCATCTCCTCTTTCAGCTGGGGTAATAGTCTGTGCTCCGGGAACAGAGCAGCTGAACTCAAGCTCTGTTTTTGCTCTGGCTGTGTCTCATGTAGCAACAGCTGGGGGACATAGGTTTGCTCAAACCACAGCCAGACGATTGGAAATAAAAACGATATTCATATATTAATTAACATCTGGCTGCTCGTCTAATTACACGATACAATGTGCATGAGCTCTTTGTTCCCTTCATATTTTATGCATTGAATGAAAACTAAACAAATGTTGCAAAAGCAACACTGCAAAAAGCAAAAAAACAAACACTACCCAAGTCTGTACTTACAACACTTACTGACACATCAGTTTAATTAACATGTAAAGGAAGACATGACTAAACCATGACAATGAACATGGTGGTGACACTGAAATGGAATTAACATCCAGCCTGCTTCAACCTGGCCATTTTTCATTAAATTGCCCTTCCCTTTTATGTATTCCTAAAAACAAACAAACAAACAAACAAACAAAAAACACCAAAAAACCCCAACCAACCAAACGAAAAACCCCAAAACAGAAAAAAAAAACTAAAAAAAACCCAAAAAACAAACCAGCAATAATTTGTTAAACTGAACAGTTCAGCATCCGATTTAACAAATTATTACCTAACCATTTTCAAAAGCCACTTTTTAATTAAAACAGACCCTAAAAAAATGGCTGTAAAGCACCATCCCAAAGGAAAGAAGCTGCCCAACCCATCAGACAGTGGCTGGTGCTTTCTGCCACACTTTGGGGATAGAAATAAAAAAGAAGAGGGTGGTGGAGGAAAGCCAGATGAACAAAGAAACATGGCTCATCTCTGTGAAGGTGGCCAGGCAGGACTCCACCATGGAATCACCATTTTATGGTCAGCCTCCCATAATCCAATAGAGGTGTTTCTATTCCTTACTGGATCTCTGCATGAGGCTAGATCCCTGCTCAGCTGTTTGGAAAGTGGACACTTCTGAGGATACCTCCAGAGCAGAGCAGGTTGCACAGCCTCAGCTCAATGACTGGGCTCTTTCCCTGCACTCAGCTCCCTTAACACTGCCACACTTAAGTGTTTGGGTTGAAATTTTCCACACTGGGTATCTGCCTCCAGCCTAATTTTTTTGGAAAGTTTCAGATTAAAAAAAGTCTAGCCAATTCCAACAAGACAGTTGGGAAAAAAAATATAGTTTTCCTCATGTTAAAAAAAAACAAACCAAAAACAAACAAAAACAAACCTAGAACCAACTTACATCTTTTGTTATGAAGCCACAGTGTTCAGAGCATGACCTTAGCATTTGTACCTGGATTTGGCCTTTCAGTAGCTAAAGGGGCTCTCAGAGAGCTGGAGAGGGACTTGTGACAAAGGCATGGAGTGACAGGACAAGGAGGAATGTCTTCAATCTGACAGAGGGTGGGGTTAGATGGGATATTGGGAAGATATTCCATATTGTGAGGGTAGTGAGGCACACACATTCAACAGAGAGGCTGTCTGGCTTCTCCTGAGTTGGAAACCAGTCTCATAGTCAGAGACCATGCACACGGTGTAGGAAGCACAACTGAAAGCTGGGTGTGAACTGAACTTTGGAAAGAAAGTGAGAAGCCATCCCACAGGTCCACATTTCCATGCCCAGAGTCCCCACTACCCACCAGCCCACCTCCTGCAGAGCCAAATGGGCACTGATACATAAGAATTAGCATCCACAGGCCAAGAGCCCATCACCCTGGTCAGTGGTCACCAACTGGGCTGGAAAGCCCCAGGCAAAGAGCAATGCTCAAGCCAACTCTTATCTCCAGGGCTCTGTGCTTCAACTCTACCTTCCCCAAATGAGAATCACAAGAATTCCCTCTCCCAGAGAAGGTTACTGAGAAAAAAGAATCACAGGACAAGAAATGCTGATGGAATAACATCTCAGAGAAGGAAGTCAGACCTTCATCTGCTGGAGAATCCCACTTCCCTCACTCAATTTCTTGACACCATCTAGCACCAAGTGAGTTTTATACCTCACTCCCTAAATTGGGAGGTAAGAGCTTGTCCTTTATCTCTGCCTGCTCTGTGGTCTTCAGGACAGCTTCAGTCTTCAGGGTTCCTACCCTCTGATGCTTCACCAGCATCAGGAAATGTGCCAGGAGGAAGGAACAGAAAGAAACCCAGAGGAGACAACTGTCATGTGAAACTCCGGCGTGAATGGCGCAACTGGTTGCATGTCAGGGGGCTTGGGACGGGGTAATGGGAGCTGGCAGGGTGGGCAGTTGCTCAAAGGAAACCACAGAGGACTGACCAAGCGCTTGAAAGGTTCCACACATACCTACCAGATACGCCGGTGGTTACAAAATCCCTGCCCGGATAGGGGTGGCCGAGTGCCCTTGGGGGGAAAAAAAAAATAAAAAGGGGGGGAAAAGGAAAAAACAAAACCCCAAACAACCAGTCATGGGGCAGACAGAGGGCTGCGAGTCCTCTGCTTTCACGAGACACCGCAGGCATCGAGACATCGCAGGCTTGGAATTCGGGCTATGCTTGCGGTCCGTGAGGCGACTCCGAAGCCTTTGGTCACATTAAGCAACAGTACATGATAATGCTGCAGCACTTTCAGGCTGAGGGAGAAGGAAAACAAAACAGATGACTTTGGATGGAAAGGCATTGCTGTAAACCTGGGAGGGAGAAGAACATTCCTTCGGATACTCTTTTTGGCTGGTTACGTCCTCTCCTCCCACCTCTCTCTCCCTTTCCCCCCCTCCTCCTCTTGGAGAATTGGTGACAGCAAGTTGTGGTTTTTGGTTGTTTTTTTTGTTTTTTTTTTTTTTTACTAATATTTCCATATTAAATAGAAAGGAAGAGTGTGAAAGGCCATGCAGAGCGGTGGCAGCTAGACAGTGGAATCTGCAACTGAAGGGTGGAGTTGGAGCACTGGAGAGGTGCCGGTTATTTATAGGGTATGAGAGAACACAAAAAATGTCTGGCCCCTTTAAGGCCCCTTAATCCAAACAACCAATGGAAAGGGGGAAAAAAAAAAAAAAAAAAAAAAAGGGAAAAAGAAAAAAGAGAAAAATAAAGAAGAAAAAGGGAAGGAAAAAACTGAGGAGAAAAAGCATCTCTGCACCAGACTGTACAGTGTGAAGGAGGACCAGGCGATGGCCTGGCATGGTCCTGCCCCATCCCTCTAGCCAGAACTGTGCCCATGGCAGGGCAGCATCCCACTGGAGCAGCGGGACCGGTGTCAGGGCAAGGAGCCCTGTGCTCCCAGGCAGCCCCGAGGCACAGCTGCCTCAAGGGTGGGACGTGGCAGCTGTTTAATCCATGAGACAGCAGCGCTGGACAGGACTTGGAGATGAACAGCGTGTTCAAGAGATACCTAAAGGGAGACACTGACAATGCTGGGAATATGGCCTGGAAATTCCCTTTCTTCAGTCTGCAGTCATGGAGCAGCTAGGTTTCTTTGCACTCTGATCCTAGAAGAAGATCCATGGGATGTGGCCATTCACTGTCCTTGCTCATTTTGGGATCCACAAACTGAAGGATCATCTGTAAGGTCTTCTCATGTCCAGGTATTTCAGTGCAGATGTGGATGCTCTGGTTGGACCCTTGGCCAGGCTGGTCTAAGAAGGGTTATTTAGCTCTAGGCCTGGAATATCACCACTTTCAGCCCTTTCCTAGGATTTCTGGTAGATTTTAGGCCAGCTGAGTAATGACTTTCCTCTACAAAATGTCTTTCCTGAAGATGAGCGAGAGGGACCTCAGGACAAAGAGGTGCCACACAAAGCACAGCACTTTTGTGCTCTAAGTAAAACTCCTTTTTTTTTTCTTTCCTAAAAAAATGCATGAGGTTATGACTGGTTTTTCTAAGCAGGCATAAGGGAATCATGAAGAGGTCCTGGAGGACACTCAGCACTTGAGTGATTTAGTGTACAACAAAGTGGAGAAGTCATCAGCTTCGATGAACATACACCTGGAACCAGGGAAACTGAAGACAGACAATTCTGTGGATAGAGAGGGGTCAGCAAAGAGATTCAAAAGCTCAAGCAGATGACAGTGACACTAAATCCTCAGGTCTTTTCACAAGCCCTGCTCTTATTCCCCAGGATCCTGTTGAACCCAAGAGCCTCCACTAATAGGTTTCATTCTCCTCTGCCAGTATCAAGTAACAAATGTCAGATCTCATATGGGAATCACTAACAACATAAAAATGAGATTTATATGGAAAGATGAAGTTCAAAAGAACAGTTACAAAACCCAGAAAGGTTTTGTTTGTACCTAAGCACACACAAATAAAATCAAAGTCAAGCCAGTGTTGTTCAGGATTGAGATCACCATTGCCTATGACCTTCTCCCACCATCACTGCGATTTTGAGTGCTGGACACTGGTGCAAATTAATTTGCTGAAACTGAGGAGAATGTTTCCCTTATGTGTAAATAAGAAAAGGCCAAACATGCATTAGGTAATTTTAAACTTCCTTTAGCTGCTTGCTAATACTCCCTCCAGCTCCAGGAGCTCCAGAGCTCTAGCACTTCTCATAACCTTCCAAGACTGCAAGAAGGATGACATAATGTCAAAGCCCTCAACAGCCAGTGGGTGATGCTGGTTGAGTTTTTCTGCTGACCACAGAAATGCCTAAAGCGTCACAGATCTGGAACAAACAGAGGCATGGAAAGGTGAAAAGACTTGGTCATGGTGGGGCCTGGACAAGAGGGATAAGTCATCACAGCTCTTCTGATGTCAGCGCCCCGGGGAGGCTGGACCAGCATCAAACAGAGCAGGGAGGAAAAGGAGGGAAGAGCCTCTTCCTGCTTGTCGTAAGGCAATTCCAGGAAACTTGGACCTCAGCTCTCCTCCTGCTCTGGACTTCAGCCACTGGCTTGTCCTGCTTGGAGAATCTGTCAGCACACCTCAAACCCTCGAAAACTGGGGCTTAAGCCAAGGCCCTCAAAAGGGAGAAAAGGAAGGATGGGAGATGGAATCCAAAAGTGTCTTTCCGCCCTAAAGGTGAGCCCTTTGGAAGAGGATGGAGTCTCACTCGCACCTCCTGGGGATGGCCTGCCAGGGGCTGTTTGATATGTGGAGTGAATGAAAACATTATCCCCACATGGTGATGTTCCAGCAACTTTCAGCACCAACTTGTCTTTATCTTCTTTTGTTTTAAACACAGACTCTCGGGAAAGCAACTCAGCAGACCAAGCTGCAGAGCATAGACAGAATAGAATTGTCTTTTTTTTTTTTTTTTTTTTTGGCTTCCAACACAAGAATGCAAAGCATTGTCTCTCTGGGAGGAGAAATAAGTATGGGCAAGTGTTTTGGCAAGAGAGCTATGAAGGAGAATGGAAGGCGAGGATGAGGCGGGGGAAGAGGAAGGGAGGGAGAGCTGGGGGTCAGATGGATGGTTTCGTCTTTTATAAATCTTGGATGGGGAAGAGGCACACAGATGGCTTTGTGTTTTAAAATGATTCTAATAAATCAACTCCATAATCATAATCAAAATGCCCTTGTCTCTCTTTCCCCCCCACCCTTCCATGGATCACAGCTGAGCAAGGAGGTTGGAGCATGAGTCTGGTGAGGGAATGGCATGTACTCGAGGTGAAACCCGGCTGTGTGTGAGGGAATGTGCAAACCCACGTGCACATGTGAGCACAGCCGGGCGTGGGAGCCACCCCAGCACTTGCCATGTTACTTGTGAGTGACCAAATGGCACGAGCAGGGGAAGCAATGAGCAGGGGTGGGCACATCCCTGCGGGCGCCTGGGCCGTTTTTGAGGAGGAGGAAGGTCCAAGAGCGAGGGTGAGTCTGCAGCTATCTGCAAAGAGATGAGCTTCCCTGATGGTGGGGGAACGAGTGGGAAAAGGCAGGGTCTGGTCTCTCCCAGGCGGGAGCAGACGTGCCGGGGAGGAATGCTGCGTCTCCGTTCCAGCGCTCCGTCTTGGCTGCGAGGAAGGTGCAGCCTCTCCTCCTCCTGCAAGAGCCACTGGGCCTGGTCCGCGGGGGGAGCAGAGGCTCTGCCTGTTCGGCTTTTCCATTTGGAGCTCCACGTGGCACGAAATCCCATCGGTTTCCTTGCCAGAGGGAGCCAGGTGGAGAGAACAATAAAAAGCAGAAGGCGCGGGGCGGGGCGGGATGGTCCAGAGCGGATGCAGAGGATGGAATTAATCAGCTGTCCGGGAGGAATATTAGAGCTCTTCGGCTTGTCGTCAACGCCTTCTCCTCCTTCCCAAAGACAGACACAATGAGAGACCAAGGAACATTTCCTATTGTTACAGGGGATTTGTCCACAAGGTCCAGCCCCATGTGGAAGTCATTACGGGCTGGGAGTGGTAGGTATCCGCACAGAACATGCAGCTACATGGGATGGGGGAGGGCAACGGGGAAAAAGTTGAGAGATCAGAGATGAAGGGTCCTTGTCTAATTGATTTACACATCTCGAGGGAGACTGTCACCACAGCAGCCCAGCTCCAAGTGCAGGGATCACTATGGGCTGAGGTACAGAGTGTTTTGCTCAGTGTCACCCTTTGGACTGAGCCAAAGGGTTTCTGTGAGAAGCCATCAAGGGTAGCTCAGTGCCCTTGATCAGGAGTGGATCACGAATTTCACTGTTAGTACTGAACAGGGAAGAGAGAGACAGTTACATCAAGGTTTTCTCTTCTCTCCTCTCACTCTCCCTATACAGAAAACCAGAGTGGCTGCAGCAGCAGCTGTACAAAGCACGAGAAGAGCTGACCACTGCCCACCTGCATGTCCTCCCACTCCAGCAGAACTTGGCCTTCAGGATCATCCGTGGAAAATCATAATTATCCATGGGTGAGAGCCCAGGACTGAGTGATCAGAGGGAGTCAACACCTCCCTGCTCCTGGGGGAGGGCAGATCCTTTTAGACATGTTACATCTAAGCTCAGTTGTTTCACGCTAAATTGTACTTAAGTCAGCAGCATCTCCAGAAGTGGTGATGTCAACATCCCCAGGACAGCCAGAGGAAAGGGGCACCTCAGAAAGCAATAGGAAATCGGCATCCCAACTCACTTGCTGCCACTTCTCGGTCTCCCTGCTCCTAATCTATTTGGTACTGAACAGGATTGAGAACAGAACAGATGTTGCTGTAGGTTAAACACAATCCTGTGTACAACAAAGCTGACCTCCCCAAGTTCTCTCATGACTCCCCAGACACGAAGGAGCAGGTAGAAACAAAGTCAGTCGTATCTGTTGAGGTAAAAATGATTGTATGGAGCATTTTTGTGCCAAATGGTCTTTCAGAAACTATGGGATGCACTGGAAAGGGAAGTGAGAAGACAAAGAAAAGCAGGCAAATAGGTGAGGGTTCTAAGGGGAAACAGTCAGTGGGACAAGCAGTATCTGCTGGGGTTTTCAGAAGCTCCAAAACGTCAGACACAACTACCACAACCGCAGACAGGCATATGAAAGTTCTCAAACCACACAGCCCAAACAGCACTGGCGGAGCAGGAGACACTGCTGTGGGGAGACCAGGAGGAACAAGGACTCACAGCCACCCCAACATGCTGTAGGACACCCAGGACAACTGGCCTCTCAAAATACCTTTTGCACCCCAGATTAAGCAGATTCCTCCAGCCTTCTGCCCTCCTGCACGGCCCTCCTGCTCCAGCCCTGCCCCACCACACCACATTTCTCGCTTCCACCAAGTTTGCTGCCCACA
This sequence comes from Empidonax traillii, assembly GCF_003031625.1. Taxonomy (NCBI): domain Eukaryota; kingdom Metazoa; phylum Chordata; class Aves; order Passeriformes; family Tyrannidae; genus Empidonax; species Empidonax traillii. Next base: position 702,741 of record NW_020955703.1, read on the forward strand.
GAAGCCCTGACAAAGCCAGACGTGGTGATATGATGCTGTACTGCTCTTCTTTAAAAAGTGAAACAAGATAAAATAAGAATACTTGTTATACTTCCATGGAAGTTATCAGCGGGAAACTCGGGATGCTCAGCTTGTTCATCTCCAAGGAATTTCACCTCAATTGAGCAGGATGTCCCTCCCCTCAGGGCAGCTTTCAGTTGGTTTCTTTTACCAGCATGAACACTGCAGATTTTTCTTATAAACAGTGTGAACATTCTCCTCAATTTTTGTCCTAAAAGAACTAATTTTTACCAACATTTATGCATCATAACACATTGCCCTCATCCTGCAAAATCTCAACATGGGCACAGCTTTGTGCCTGAGATCTCCCTGGTTTCAGTGAGCTTTTCATCAGCAGCTTGCTGGAGAGGCTGAAACTGTGCTTATGTTTTATGGATCTGGAAAAATTATTACATAGCAATAGGGTTCAAACAGGAGTCCCCAGCTTCATCAGATGTTTGACTTACTTGGTACATGGAGTCTAAAATGGAAACAAGGGATGGGAAACATAATAAAATGTAATAAAAATGTCTATAAACATTTCAGGTTATTGGAAAAAAAAAATCTCTCTTTGTAAGTTCTCTAACTTAAGAAATCATGAACATGTATTCTCACAAAGTTAGACTCAGAAGTAGCTCATATTTAATTCAAATTTGCATTGTTCCAATTATAACTACAAAGTACACAGGACATATACATGCATAAAATATATTATTACACTGTAAAATATATGTATTTATGTTATTTAAATTAAATTTAAAATTGAAATAATACTGAAACTAAATATATTTGTTTGCCATATGTATTTGGAGAACATGCTATCCTCATCCTGTAATACCAAGGAATATAAAAATAAAACTTGATATTGAAGTCATGGAGCTCTCTTTTATAATTTTTTTTTCTCTTTTTTTTAAAGAGAACTTTGTACGCAGTGTGTTTAATATGATGTTACACACTCTCCTCCGTGGTACTGAAGATGGCATGAGTACAGTGTGGATCTGCCCTGTCCAGAGGGGGAAGCCCATCACCCCTCCAGCTGGCCAGGAAAATGGCTCAGCAGGATGAAGCCACCTCAGTGCTGCCTCACGGCACTGCCATCATCTCCTGTGACAGCAAAGAGGCCACGGCCACCATGGGGAAGGCACACAGAGAGTCCCCACTGTCACCAGCCCACGCCGTGGTGACCTCCCAGAGCTCCTCTGGAGCAGCCCACTGGCAGCACCACCTCTCTCCCACCTCCCTTCCCGCTCTCCCCCCACTCCAAGCTCTCCTTCCCCCTTGCCTCTCTCTCTCTCTTTCACTCTCCCACCACAGCTGGTTAAAATTACGCTGGAATTTTGTTTTTCTGTCAAGTGAATTTGGACCTGGTAAATCCCTCCCAGCCATTCCAGTGGCCTCCCAGCGAACATCCAGGCTGCATGTAATACACATGATTTAAGAAAGGTGCAGCTGCTGGAGCTATTTCCGAGCATGTTCAGGACACGGGGCTGGGGGCAGCCAAGAGGGGCTCCTGAGGCTCCCGGATACCTGGGGAGGGATGTTGAGGTGTCCACATGACAATGGGTGGGAGAAGGTAGAGAAGTCCGAAGGCATGGCATGTCAGCTGGAGCAGCTCACCTTGCAAAGATGATACAAAACCAAAAAAAAAAAAAAAACAACCAAAAAAACAAAGGAAAAATGACAGCAGAAGAAAACAAAAACATCCCAGGCCCCAGGCTTGGAGAATTCCCAGCCCTTTTGTCTTGCAAGAGACCGCAGGAGCAAACATGAAAACCCTCTGGTGGGGGAAGCCAACTGGGAGCTGTGGTACAGCAGGAGAAGGACATGTTCTTGGCTGACCCAGGGAAGGGCTTGCAACAGCATGTGACAGTCAGTCAGGGCTGTGGGCGTTACCTGCACTCATGTGCTCATGCCTGGCACGGCGCGGGGGGCTCCTGGTTTGTGCCTGGGGAGATGCCAGTTCTTGGTGGTCTTTGGCCCAGTTCTGCCTGGAGCTGGCAGAGCACAGCTCAAGGAGGCTCCAAGTGCCTGGGGAGATGGGCAGGGATGTGTCTGTGTTCAAGCCTGAGAGCCTCCCCTGCTCTGCAGTTCTGGTGGGGAACTCAAAGGGTCCCCAAATCGGTGTCCAATCTGAGGCGAAAGGCTTGGGTCACTCCCGAGGAACTCCAGGATGTCCCAAGAAACCAGGCTGTAGTTACAAGCAGAACTGGTGAGGAATATTAGGTCAAAACCAGTTGGCCAGCCAAAAAGTCCTTCTGGTTAAAAGGAACAGGTTTAGAAACATGAGTAGAAGTCAAAGAAATTTTGGCTTGGGGGAGACCAAGTGAGGCAATCCCTCTGATAGCACTGAAACTGCCCCATTGTGGCATTTTTTTGGAATGGAACAATGCAATTTTAGCTTTCAAAGTGACTTTTTTAAGGACAATCACCGATGTTTAAAAATATTAAGTTTTTAAAAGGTCAGGAAGAGAAAAAAAAACCTTTTCCCTTTTGCACAGCAAAGCCTCCAAATTAGCCCTAAGTGGGTTTTATGAGTGGGTAAGGATGGGAGGTAGGGGCTGTAAAGGGCAGATTTTATTTAATGGAATATTTCAAGTTATTTTAGATGGAAAGAAGGGGAACTGTTCCTTTTGGTCATAATTAAATACATGCATGTTATGCATATATACACATGTATATATCCACACACACATCTTTTCTCATCAGACTGAATATCCAGGCCCTCGCCAGGTTTAATTAATTAATACATGGTTGAGCTGGGGATGTTGATACCTGGACAATTCCTGATCCCAAAAGAGCAAACCAAAGGATGAATTAGGATCTAAGGGGCAAAGCAACAACTTAAACTCCCCAATGGCTCAGTGGCAAACCTGCAACCAGAATCCAAGGAGCTCTGGGTATCACTCACTGCATTATGCACTTGGCCAAGTGCGTGGAGGAAAAGCTATTTATAAGGTGATGACTGAACAGCCAAAGAGCCGAATCCATGGGCTGGGTTGGATGTGAGCATGAAAGAGAGGAGAGAGATTGGGTGTGCATGTGTGCGCGCCCACAGGCACGTCCATACCCACCTCCAGGACGGGGCCAGCAACCACCTCTGAAATCACCCAGAGGAGGTGTAAAGAAAAGAAATAAAATCAAAGGCTGAACTTGGTACTAGTCCATATTCCTCCTCCCCTCGCCCCAAACACAGCAATAAAAATGGTAAATTAACTTCTATTTTTTTTTTCTCTTAGTCTCCGCTAAGCTTTAAATGATATGAGAAGTTTTTATATATAATATAGATTTATGGCTTTTTTTTTTTTTGTCTTTCAGTTAAATGCCAGGTTATGAAAAAAAAGGAAGTAATGTTTTAGTCATAAACGGAAAGCACACAAACAGAAAATCATTTAGATATTACTATTGCAAACACGATGCCTGCATTTTTATGTGCATATAAATATATATTCATACACACAACAGAGATACAGAACCAAACCCCAGGTTTATACATCATGTTTATACACTGTATATATGTGTGCTTATAGAGAATTCACTTATTGGCTTTTTTTTTTTTTGGTGCTTGAAAACATGCCAGTAAAAAGCCAAAATGTCAGTAAACACACTGGATGTCGTCACTGTTTTCCCTCTTCAGGTTGGTTTCCCCCGTGTACAAAGGTCAGTTCCAGCTCCAGCATAAATTATTGCTGCCTATTTGACTCATACTACCATATCCAAATAATAACCAACACATGCTGCATGCTTTAGGGATGAATAATTCCTACCCCAAAGAACTGGCAATTTAAGCAGTTTAGGTGTAGCAAAACTGGGGGAAAAGTCTCATTGCCCAGGCTGCGTGGCCAGGGACGGAGTAAATCCTGTGCCCGAGGAAAGCTTCCAGGACCGAACCAGCACCTCCACACCTGCACCCCTTGCTGGACCCAAGGCAGGAGAATCACCTGGGGCAAGCTCATGGTGGTCACACCTCGCTAAAACCCAGCAAACCTTTGGATGCTTCGACTTGGGGTGGAGCTGTCTCACATTGGGACAACCAAGCAGGTGCCAGCACCGATGGACGTGACACTGCCTTCCCTTTGCAGGATGGGGTCAGGTTGTCACCCACCCCTGCCCTGCAGGCCCTGCTTTGGCTGAGCAGGTGGCTGAGACCTCCACGAGGCCCTGCGTCCCTCCTGCATGTGACGAGCATGAGCACAGAGCCGGGCTGTTCCTACGAGCACATCCCCAGCCCTGTGCTGGCTCCGGCCCTGACATGTAAATAATGACATACCATTTCCACGGCTTTCCAGCCTATTACGCTGCTCTTTGGACCTTGCCTCCCATCAGAAGAGAAAACCTGCGTCCCTGCGTGACCCTCCTGGCGCAGCCAAAGCAAACCAACGTGCTATATTTGTTTTTCAAGCCCTGGCCAGGAATGATTCCCGTAAGGCTCAGCCTGGCTTAATGGAGCTGTGTCTGTGCTCTGCCTCTAAGCCTACACTTGGCCACAGGGCCAGAGCTGCTTTTGCACTGGCTCGGGTAGGATGGAGAGGAGTTTGCTGAAGGTAACAGTGAGAAGCAGCAGCAGAAACTGATGGTGGGGCAGGGGAGGAGGAAGGAAAAAAAAAAAAAAAAGGGAGACAAGGGAAAACAAGGAGGAGGGGCAGACAGAACAAGAGGTTTGTCCAACCAGTGATGCTTGCAGCCAGCTGAGTGCATGGCCACAGGCAGCACTCAGGAAGCAATAAGATGGTAATTAGAGAGGTTCATAGCAAGTCCTGCTAATTGCATCAGTGAGGTGCAACTCTCGCACACGCTGGTGCCTGTGCAGACACCCAGACACTTCTCCATTCACCCTGGTGTGCCCAGATCCTGCACACCTGAGAAGAGTAAAGGTTGAGGTTGTGGAGTCTCCCTCACTGGAGGCATTCCAGAATCATCTGGATGCAATCCTGTGCCACGTGCTCTGGGATGACCCTTCCTGAATAGAGAGGTTGGACCAGATGGACCCACTGTGGACCCTTCCAACCTGACCCATTCTGTGATTCTGTAAAGGAGTTATACCAGGCTCCACTCACAAAACCCAAGTGGTTCCATTGCTCCAGATTGGAAAAGCTTTGGGGAGAATGAGAAAAGTATGGTTGTTGGACCCAGATCTGCAGTTTAGTGCTCAAATGCGTCCAGAGCAAAGCAGGAGAAAGGAGAGATTGAATCCACAAAGCTTGGCTTAAGAGCTAGATCAGGAGCTGAGCTTGCTCAAAGTTGGGTTGTATTCAAATGGGGAAAGATTCAACACCTTAGGAAGAGAATGGCCATGAAGTCTGGACCCAGCATTAAACTTCTAGAGAGTTTGTACTCTAGAGAGTTTCAGGTTTTTTGCTGAGACCTGTCCTCTGAGGAAGCACCCATTGCTTCTGGCAGGTGGGAACCCAGGGTGGTTGTATCCTCCACACCCACAAAATGCAGCCACTTCAACAAACTTGGTGCCCAGGACAAAGGAAAGTATTCAAGTATCCTCACCCTGTTGCCAGGATTACTCCGCATTCTGCAACCAACCAACCAACCTCTGAGCCCAGCAACCCTCACCGAGGTCGGCTATAATGAAGATGGGACACATCTTCCTGTGAGCATCCTCAAATCCAGCAAACAATTACCCAGAAAACCACCAGAATCATGTCTGGGAGGCCTGAGTGTTCTTGCACATCCCAGGCTCAAATGCTCAGGCAGAAGGGGAGATGAGCACTCCAAGGCCATCTCTCAACCGCAGGGATCCTCCACCCCTGGGCACCACTGGCAGCGGGGGAAGAGGAAGCTTAACTTTTAATGGTGAATGTAAAATATTTCTACTTAAACCAGCTCTGCCCAGAGGGTATCGAATGACTCTGCTGTGCACAAGGAGTCCCTTGCCCCTGGGTAGGGTGCCAGGCCAGCCCAGGCACGTGGAATCACAAGTCACCACTTGTGTGAGGGTGGAATTAAGAGCACTGAGTCAAATTCCTGACCACAGCCACAGTTACCCATGGGCTGTGGCTCCAAGGGAGCCACAGTGCCCACAGCAGCATCTCAGAAATGCCACCTCCGGCCCAGAGCTCCCCCCTGAACCCCCATCAGTGCCCAGCGAGCACGTGGGCATCTCCCACAGCCTCACCGCAGACACAGGACATCCAGCTGTGATGTTCTGGCGCCTTTCCCCAGCGTGGTACTTGGTGAGCTAAAACTATGATCCTGCAACCTGCACCCTCACTGGTCCTGCTGCAGGGACAGGGCAGGGCTCTGGGGTGGGGAGGTAGGGGGCCTGCAGGGCCTGAGCAGTGTTGGAGATGCCACTCTTGCTCGGAAAGTCTGGATGGGCAGGAGCACAGGCAGAGCTCTCCAGCTCCACCTGGAAGCTGCCTGCTCCTGCCTACCTGCCTCGGGTGGGAGGGAGAAGGCAACGATCCCACACGTCCCTGGGGATGCATGCCACTGTCCTGCCTGCAAGGCAAGGCAAGGCAGGACAGGGAACAGCAAGGCAAGGCAAGGCAAGGAGCACGGGGCGAATGGCAGGGCTGGGGCTGCCTGAGCGCAGAGCGACCCAGACGGGGCCCCCTCGGCTTCCCGGCCAAGGCAGGACGGAGCAGCCCAGCTGCTCGGGCTTGGCTTCTCCTTGCATGGCAGCTGGGGGGGGGGGGAGAGGCAAGCTCAGGGAGAGATGGGGAGCAGGGAGTGTGTGTGCATGCACGGGAGGGCTGCAAACGCCCGCCCCCCCCTCCAGCCTTCCCTCGGCTTGGGGGTAAAGACAAAAAAAAAAAAAAATAATAAAAAAAAGGAGTAAGGAATTAGTAATTAGAAGGTGAAATCAGGACATAAAAGAAGCAGAAAATCGTCTCAAAGGGTGCTTTTTTCTTTTTAAAGGTTTCACCAAGATTTTTGCTTTTCCCCAGGGTGTCCTTTGCAAATCAGGCCTCACTGCAAAGGCTATTGGATATGACTCTGACGTCAGCAGGGAAAAGGTCCCCAGACTCTCATTAGAAAGGGGAAGAAAAAAAAAAATCTATCCTTTTTTTTTCCCCCTGACCAGTTTAACCTTTTCAGAACAATAAACAAGCTGGTTACAGGACAAAACCAAACGAGCAAAAGGGCTGTGGGCTCCACTGCCTGAGGATGAGGGAAGGTACATGGTGGGCAAATGCCAAGGGTTTGAGCTGGCACTGTGGCCAGACAGCTCCATGCTCCCCATCCTGGCTGGCTCAGCAGCCAGGGGCTCAGCACCCCTGGGCAGCAGGACTGTGTCTGCAAATGGGGTTGGTTTTAACCCTTTGCTGGTCTGGGAACTGAACATTCCACCACCTGAGCCAGTGTTTCAGCATCAGACAGGGGTCCTGAAATGCTGTGGGGCAGCTGCCTGGAATGGGGAGTGGGAGCAGCCAGTGGTACCCAAAGGCAATGATAGGTTTTGCTCCTGGCCCTGCTGCTGACGCAACCACAGCGCTACAGAAACCAGAGAGTGGGACAGAATGCTGCTCTGCCTCACCCCAACACACAGCCAAACTGAGTTACTGTAACTGTCTTGCTGAAGCAGCTCAATGGGTGAAATGCTGCAGCAGCTTCCCAAATGCTCCTTGCAGACCTCCCATCCATTTTGGAGAATGCCTGGATGTCAGGTTTTGCATGATCCTTGCACACAGGCCCTATAAAGAGTAGTGTAGGGTTATTAGTGTTCAAAGCCTTTGGTTGCCATTTCAGGGAACAACAGAGGTGTGAACGAGGCCCTAAGGGGCCAGGCTCAGTCAAGAAGGGTCCCAGCCACAGAGATCATGTCCAAGTCTCTGAAAATAAGATACTTAAGATGGTGAAGGGTCACGCCTAAAAGAAACAGCCTTTTCTAAATTATAAAGACGAGGTTTGTCAGTGTGCAGCCCATGGGACTGTGCTGATGGAGCCTGTGACACCCAGGGTGTGCAGTGACTGGGGGATGCTGCAGGGTCCCCTCTTCTCTTTCTGGGTGCCTCTGTGCCCTGAGCAGCCCCTTCCCTTGGCCCTGCACCGTTTCCCACGCTGTCCACGGACTGAGAAGGCAATTCCCCACCTGACACAGTGGGATTCTGCTTTAAACCCTGCCCTGCACTCCCTAAAGCCGCAGCACTCCATCCCACATGCTCTGCCATCCCGCTCAAGGCACTTTTCCTTGCACTATAGGGATGCACGACACTTCTCCCTGCTGCTGATGCCGGAGCTGCGCCAGTGCTGGATACCAGTTGCCCCAGTTCAGCTGTGCTGGCGAGAGAGAGGACGGGAGCTTTGGCCAGATCTCCACCCAGCCACGTCCCTCCAGGGTGGAGAGGGAGGAAGCACAGAGGCCTCTCGCTCCCAGCCGCCTGGCCCCAGGCTTGGCTTGTCTGCGCCGGGGCGGGTGTGTAGACAGGGCTCTTCCCTCTCTCTTTCCCTCTCCATTTTGTGCTTCACTGTCCAGGGCAGAGAACGTGGAGCCCATCAGCCCAGAAAGCTGGGACTGCTTTCCCACCACTCCCCTGTCGTTAGCACCGCCACGTCTGTCCTGTGGTGCTGCCACCCGCGCTCAGCCCTTTCCTGAGGTTTGACAGGGGTGTGCTGGGCTGGACAAGCCCAGGATGGGCTGCAGGGACCTTTCTGGGACAGACAGATGAAAATGCCTCTGCCACAGGGCTAACACCTCTACAGGTTGGGTCCTGGACATATTCCTGGCTGTCAGTGAACGCCGGGGGAAGTGAAGCTCATCAGCAGTGGACAGGGAAAGCAGTACTGTTATTCTTGGGATTAGGATTTAATCTCCTCAATTGCCTGTCCCAGACACAGTTCCTCCTGCCCTGGCCACAGCTCAGGATCTCCTCAAACCCCACAGGTTTGTCAAAGGGCATCAAAAGATGCCCAACTTTGTCAAAGGAGAGAGGGCAGAAAACAGCTGGGGATTCCCAGCTCCTATTGCTCCCCAATCTCCAGGTTGTACCTTTGCAGACATTCACCCCAGCTTCTTCTCCCCTTTCTTTTCCCACACTCTGGCTAATCTCCCAGCCCAGCAAGGCCAGCCCAACTCAGGCATCACCTTGATTTTACCCCGGCAAGACTCACAGGGGGGATACCCACCCGCCAGCATGGAAAGCAGCTTTGTGCTGCATGGGATAATCCTGGGGGGGTGGTGATAAAGATCTCCTCATCCCCATGGAAATCGAGGCATGTTCCTCACATACCTCCACTAATTCAATTTTACACTGTGTGACTAGACCTGCCAAACCTTTATTATTCTTCCTTCTCAAGAAGTTTGCAGCAGAGGGGTACAGCAGGCAGAGGGGAGGGTGGGGGGCATGAGGGAGGGGTGGGGTCCCTCCAGCCTCTCCTGAACCTGGTCTCTGCAATAAATGGTCATGCTTGGTCCTCTTCAGACATGGTTCATTCCTCTCCCTTCAAAACATAGGGCTGAGGAGGGAGGGGAAGAGAAGTCAGAGGCAAATTTGCAATTGCTTGGAAATACCTGGGGCAGGAGGCAGTGGGTTTATGCGAGTGTAAGGGGAAAAAGCCCATGGAGAGTATCCTCTGTAGCTCTGCTAACATAGTTTAGCCTGGCATGGACCACAGCTTGTTTCACACTTAGTCTCTACTTCTGGGATGCCCCAGTTGGGACTGGCAATGCTTGGGAGAAGAAAAAAAAAAGTGCTGCAAAACGGTCCTTATGATGTTCTATAGCTCCTTGGGTTTGCATCTGCAGTAACAGATGTTTTTGCACCTGCAACAGCATCTGCAGCTAAGTGCCTCTGCAGAACCCCGACGGATCATGGGACATCTGACACAGCACAGGGTGCAAGAAATCCAAAACAGTGTTTTTACACAGGGATCATCTTTTAAAGTCCATGCAAGACCCATTCAGAGGATACCTGCAAGGAAACTGCCAGCTCAGAGCCTCTCAGTCTGCAAGAGGATTTCCTGGGGGAGTAAATAATAGTACAAGCAAATGCATTTTCACAGAAGACTTGGTCTGCTGGAGTCCTGGGTCTGGTCTAGCACCCAGGGCTGGCACTGGAAAGCAGACAGGAGGTGGCCTTTTGAGCCATCACACTGGAAATCTCAGCCTCTTATTGCAGCTGGGGCTCTGAGCAACCTGATCTGGTGAAAGGTGTCCCTGACCATGGCAGGGATTGGAATGAGATGATTTCTAAGGTCCCTTCAAACCCAAACCGTTCTATGATTCCTCACAAAACCCTTCAGATGTGGTTTCCTGCACGTGAGGAAGGATGCATAAGAAGGCAGGTCATCATCTAGAACCAAGATCAGACACTCAGCTTCCAAAGGAAATCTGATTTTGAGCCCTTTCAGAAATCTATCCCAAATGGAATACAGACAGTTCTGTATTCAATTATGTTCCAATGGAACAGAGTTCTGTTGGTGCCAAATGCAACTGTTCAACTGAACTGGGGAAAATGGGAACCAAGACACACAGATTACAAGAGACACTGATGAAGCTACTAATGAGGGTGTGCAAGGCTTCTTGAGTTCCCAGTCATCAGAGATCAGAGAGAGGGGGAGGGTGAAATTTGGATATGATTAAGTAAAAAAGAAGCATGGTTTGGGTTGGAAGGGACCTTTAAGATCATCTCATTCCAACCCCTACCATGGGCAGGAACACCTTCCACTAGACCAGGTTACTCAGAGCTCCATCCAACCTGGCCTTGAACACTTCCAGAAATGGGAAGTCTACAGTTTATTAGACATAAACACACAGAAAATATGGAATTCAGTATTGTTTGAAGGATTAAAAAAAAATTATGTGAAAAACGTGGTAAGGTCCAACATACACAAAAAGGCTAAACCTGAGGGCATTTTACATTTTATAATTTTACATATTACTGAAGCTTTGATGTGTTTCATACCTCCAAACAGCCTACACTAAGTAGTTGTAATATCTACAGCCTCTCCTGGCTACTTGAAATGCAAATTAACAACGTGTTCCAGGCTGATTTAACTTTCACATCCAATAACTGAGGCTTTTTTCCTTCTCTCTGCCCTTTTTTTTTTTTTTTTCTAATTTTGCAGTGAGATTACCCACTAGTTTTCTTTTAAACCTTAAATTACTCTTATGCATTCTCTACATTAGTTCCACACTGAAGCTATTTGTTTGGGATTAGTTATACTTACCTAACTCAAGGGGTGCAGGGAGGATTACTGGGAGTTTGCAGAGGGCTCTGGCAGTGGAAAGCACTGTCTAAATGCTAAGTGTTATGAAGTCAGATGAGCTATTTACTGACCCCGACTGGTAATATCCCCCCCCCTCCAAATTGGACACAGAAATTGAAAGAGCAGAATCCTTTCCTTGGAGAGACAAATAGTGACAGAAGGCCAAGCCAAGGTCCACAAATAAAAGAAATCCTAAAACATCACTTAAGGTCATAAAAGGGCTGGGCTTATTGCTGATATGAATAAGCACTGAGTAGAGTGGAGCACTGGCAGAGAGGCTGCAGGGGAGGCAAATCCACACCTTGTGGGATCTTCCCTCCAGCCTTTCCCCATCATCCACTACACAAACCAAACACCCAAGCAGCTCATCTGGCAACAACCTGAAGCCTAGCTCTTAAACGGAGAGACAGACCAAGCTCCTGTACTTTACAAAGATGAGTTTTACTGATGCAATGTGACCTTTTGCTGGGTGGTGGTATCGATCCTTTCATCTTGCAGCAGCACCTCAAGGTCCCAAGAGGGATCAGGGTCTTGCTGGGAGAGATTTTATATGCATACAAATGAGCAGGCAACCCCTGCTTCAGGGAGTTGGACTCGATGATCCTTATGGGTCTCCTCACTATAATGGTGAAATACTGTCACCATCGTAGTCCCACATGGGCTCTGTACAGACACAGATGGTAAAAAAAAACCCAAATCAACTCATGTCTTCAACAAATTCACCATGACTCTATATATTTATAGAGGTAGGAGGGTTAAAGGGAGCATGGCCCCTTCCCTGGTGCAGATCCTGCTCTAGAGCTGAATCCTTCCCAGACAAAGCCAGGAGAATCCAGACAGAGATGGAGGAATGAGGAAGGAAGGAATGGGGATGAGGAGAAAACTAGCTATGTGTACACATGGAAGTTTTGGAAGAAAGCTCTGAGAAAACATGCTAAAGGGATGGGGACAGTGCAAAGATCCTTGTCTAGAAGCTTGTTGTATAGGAAATTAAATTGAAAGTGCTGGGAAGAAACTCAGAGATATTCAAGAGGCCCATAGCAGAGAGAAAAAGCGATCAACCAACACTTTAGGGTTGAATGATGGAGCTCTGAGAGGCCTGACCCAGTCGAAGATGTCCCTGCCCACTGCAGGGGAATTGTACTGGAAGGTTTTTAAAGGTCCCTTCAAACTCAAACTATTCTATGATCCTAATACAGGCTCTGGGGTAGGATTCTTCCCCCAGAAAAGAGACAGTGCAAAGCCACAAGTTCTCTTTTTCCCAAGTCCTCAGCTTCTGGTATGGGCAGATGGTGAACAGGCACCAGAACTCTGCCAGTAAAACCCTCCATGAGAAGACAGGTGCTGGGTTGTGTAGGCAACCAGAGGGGTATTAACAGGGGTGAGGAGACAGGAAAAATAGGCAGAGGTCTCATATCTCCCAAATAAGCCACTGGACCACAAGGAGGGTAGGGGAATGGTGCTTGGGATTGGCTGCTGACTAACAGAGAACTGTTTGTCCAAAAAGTGGTCTTTTTTTTCCCTGTTTTTTTTTTTTCCAGGTATATGAGTTGGCCTAACAAGAGCTATGACCTCCCCTAACAAACCACATCTCACTAAATATTTCTTCAAAGTAGAACTCTGCAGGAAAAAAGAGAGCACAGGCACCAAGAGTGCATCTTCACACATGCAGTCTCCATTCCATGGCTGGAAATTGCCACCAGGATGGGAAACTCTCACCCACAACCGGTGGAAAAAGAGGACACAGCATCCTCCAGCCCCCACACTTCACCCACCGGGGGCCAACACGTCTCTACTGTCCTTTCCCCCAGCCACAATTATACCATGAATTTGACCTTAGGTTTTGTAATAGTCTGGGGTGACGAACAAGGCATTCTTGACACAGCCAGTGTTTGTGAAAAAAACAAATGAAGAAAGGAATAAATAAGCAGATGCCCGGCCGCAGACTGCGCCGGGCTCCACTGTGGTTGACATTTACAGCCCACGGTGGCTGTGGGGAGGATGACAAACTGGGGTGGCCACTGGTGCTGCCAGGGCAGGGTGCCCTGGGCAGCGTTTTGGGGTCAGGGAGGGATTGGTGGGCACCCACCCTGCGGGCACCCCTGCCAGCCCCCAGAAGTGCTGCGGACACTGACAGGCTCTGCACCTGGAACAGGCGCCTCGGCTCTCCAGGTCGTCACAGTGCTGGGATGTGCTTGCCCAGAAATTCTTCTGGAAAGGCCTGGGGTTAATTTGCGGGGGTAATGGCTCAGTTCAGCCTTCAATTCCCTCTGGCAGGGCTAAAGTCCTGCTTGCCTACCCTGCCAGACCTCCTACCTGACCTTGGGCAAGTCCCTCCATCTGCTCAGGCCCTGGGCAAGGAGCTGCCCCATTCACACCATACCTGATACAGTGGAATTTACACCCCAGCAGGGACCACCAGGCCCTAACAGAGACTGGGTGGAGGCCTCTTGGGAAGTTCTCTCAATTATCCATGAATCCAGAAAAGCTTCCTCACTGAGAAAAGAAAATCTCTTGCTGATCTTTGTTGCATTTTGCTGATTGCTCCTAAAAAGAGAGAAAAGGAGTATGGCCCCTCATTCTCTCTGCAAGCTTTAAGAGCACAAAGAACAGCATTTGCAAGATAATTTGGTGGTCACAGGGGACTGGGTTTTATTCCTCAATCGAAAGCTGGCTATTAAACATCATTTAAAGAACAAAATAAAAATAAAACAGCAATTTCTTCTTTTATTCTCTCCCCATCATCATCATTAACCTTCTATCTGCATAATATCCCTTTGCCAAGGATCTTCAACGGAGTAATAAAATTTTAGTACTTAAACCTTATCAGTGCTCTGTAAGGGAGTATTCTTCTCGCTTCAGAGAGAGGGAAACCAAGGCACAAAGAACTGGAATGACCTGCTCAAAGTCACACTGAAAATTATTAGTCGAGCCAGGAATAGATTCCCCGAGCCCTGAACCCCGGGAGGCAGCGGCCCACAGGTATGCTGCTCTTACAGGCCAATTAGCTTTTATGGAAACGTTTAAGGAAACATTTCCTTTCACAGACTCTGCCTGCTAATTTACTCCCGAGCTTTGTCATCCGTGAGGGAAAGTGTCTCAGTTTTTAGGCTGTTGCGGCACAACCTGGCCCCTTCCCTTGCTTGAGACAAACGCGCTTTCAGTAAGATCTGACAGCACAGAGCACCCAGCCAGTTGAAAAAGGGCTGGAAGAGGTTTTTTTCTGTGGGTCCCTGCCTACTAATTAGGTTTGATTGCAGAGAGTTCGTCAAAGCAGAGGGCTGTGCACACAACCCTGGGGACGGCGGGGCTCCGTGTGCGGAGGCTTTGCTTTCCCATGCAGGGCTGTTCAGCTTGGTGGGGAAGAGCTGATTTCCCACCTAAATCCTCAATATCCCAGGGCCTGCCTTTACAAGAGACAGTAGGGAAAGGCAGGCAGGGGCAGAAGAGAGGAGGGATGGAAGCAGGCGAGCTGGCACAGGAGAAAAGCAGCCCCTTGTTTGCTTTCCATGGCTCTCTGCGGAGAAACAGTTAATGGGCTGGGAGGTTTCCACCCTTCCAGGATGGAGCCTTTTCCTCCCCTTTCGAGTGCCCCCTGCCTTCCTCCTCCAGCGACTGGGAAGCTGTGACTGCTCTACACCGCTGACACCTCGGCTGCTCTGGAAACCCATGAACTGTTTGAGAAAGGTCAGCTGGCAGCCGCTTCATCCCTTCTCCTGCCTTCCCAGCCCAGATGGCCTTGGGCAGTGCAGGAGCCCCCTCTGTAGGCAAAGACCCACAGTTGCCAGCATCCTCTGCTTCTTGCCATGTTGGGGTTTTTTTGCCAACAGCCCCTCTTCGTCCACCCTGACCCCTTTTTGTCCATGCCAACCCAATCATGAGGCCAGAGGGAGAGCAGGGTTGCAGGGCTTGGTGCCAGCCAGGGACCAGGGATCTATAGTCAGTCCCATTATACAGGGCATGAACCAAGGCTGGACATCCCACAGGACAGCAGATCTGCCATCAAAACAGCTGATATCTTGCCAGTTTGCTGTAGCAAAATAAAATAAGCATATCTCTGTACAGCCCTAGGCTTTGATATGTCTCCTGGGTCCAGAGTTGCCCTCTCTCCAACCTCTCCAACGCAGTCACCTACTTTTCTCTGGTCTCTTTCCAAATCTGAGCTCCTCAGTGCTGCACAAGCACTTTCCCAGCCTCTTGGTGCCTTGGTGCACTCCTTCACAACAGAAGGAAACCATCCACCCCCACTGCTCCTGCATCCTCTCTCCTGCACTTCCTCATCCCAGCACTGCACAACACCCAGGTGAGACTCTCCAGCATTGCCACAGCTGCCCCAAACTACTCTTAGCCCCAGATTCTGGTTCAAAGTGACCCCATTTGGTCCTTAAGTTATTCTGCTAAATCCAGCCCCCAGACACTTGCTGGGGTCAGCAGTGAGTTAAGGGTAGATGAACACCAGACTGGAAGTAGCAGAGGCAAAATTCCTGCCTGGATGTAAACAAGCTCCTTCCTTCCCAAAAGAGGAGCCTTTCTGGAGGTGGGAGGTTAGCAGCTGAGTCAAGGGCTTCTGGCAGTTGTTATCAGCCACTACTCCCACAAAACTTTGACCACAGCCTTTAAGAAAAGTGTGAATTTGCCCGTGTTTACTGGTCTCTGTCCCCACCAGTTACAGTTCCTCCTCCCTGGAGATGCTCAGCCTGTGTTCACCACATCTTTTTTCATATCACCAGCTCTTCCACACCCCTCCTGCTCAGCCACACACCCAGAATATTTCCTGCAGCCTTGTAAGCATTTACTAACCTACCATGGAATGGTTTGGGATGGAAGAGACCTTGAAACTCATCAAGTTCAAATTTCTTTGCCATGGGCAGGGACACCTTCCACTAGGCCAGGTTGCTCCAAGCCGGCCTTGAACACTTCCAAGGACTGGGCGGCCACAGCTTCTCTGGGCAACCTGTGCCAGGGCCTCACCACCCTCATCATAAAGAATTTCTTCCTAATATCCCATCTAACCCTGCCCTCTGGCAGTGGGAAGCCATTCCCCCTTGTGCTGTCACTCCAGGCCCTTGTCTAAAGACCCTCTCCAGCTCTCTTGTAGCACTTTCAGGGACTGCAAGAGGCTCTAAGGTCTCCCTGGAGCCTTCTCTTCTCCAGGTTGAACACCCCCAGCTTTCCCTCAATGTGTCTCCATAGGACAATAAGAAACCCCATTTTGGATGGTCTGTAGTTGGGAGAAACATACTCTTACCCATCCCTGTCCCCCTCTGTACAAAGCCCAAAGAAATGTGCCCCATGAAAAATGGGGGGGAAGGCAAAATTAGGAAGGAAAATGATGAAGATCTAAAGCCAATTTGTAGGCACCCTGAAATAACTTGATTTCTCTGGTGTTCTGGGAGCTCTTCTGTCCGAGGCTTAACATTACTCATTTTCATTTGGAGAAGTTTCAGCATGCAACAAAAATATCTCAGGCTCAGTAATGAGGCAAGAAATCGTGCTTACGTAGCTGAGCAAGTAACATCACTCAACTTTCCCGTCCTTGTGGCAGATGAAAAATGATTGGAGAATAAATTAATCCTAATAAATGCAGGATTCTGATCAGGCATACATAACCAGCGATGTGTCTGCAGGATGAGCAATTGATGAAGTCATTGCTTCAAAGGTGCCTTGTTGCAATTAGTCATCTGTAAAACATGCAGCAGAGGAGAAAATCCTGCTCCTTTTGTTAAGGAGCAGGGAAATGCTCCGTGAGTCCGAGTGATTTATGGGATACAGTGCAGCAAAATTAGAGTGTGCAGCAATTAGGGCTGTTCTCTCAGAGATGAAAGGCCAGGGGGAGATGAGTGAAAGGATGGACAGGATGCAGAAGGGCCAGGTGAAGGCAGAATGCCAACAGTGCCACATTTCTGTGCTGTTGTTTTTTAACAGGGACTATTTCCCCTTTGCACTGTGGGGGGGGAGAAAAAATCAGGCTGCACATGCAAAAAGTGGTGCCACTGAAGATGAATCCAGTCATTAATCACCAGCATGAGTATCCGTAATTAGAGCTGCCAGGAGTCACAGGAGCAAGAGTCAAAGGCTCTAACAGGATTATGGACAGATCTGGATTGTTTTATGGCTATATGAGCAGATAAACGTGCTCGAGGAGGTCGGTGGATAAGCACAGGGGAGACGGAATTTCCCAACCCCGAGGCCTGGTTTTGGTGTCCACCACATCCTGTGCCCACCACTGTCTGTGCAGAGAGGAGGGCAGGGGTCACCCTGGGGGAGAGGACCCTCCCTGCAGCACCCAGGGTGCAGGATTAGCCCCCCAGCTGGGAGCTGAAGGTTGCTGGCTGACCCGGCCGTGCCGCAGCTCGGCGTGTTCCCATGGATGCGCCAGCTGTTCGTGGCTGGAGGATCCAGGCAGATGCCGAGCAGCCGACCCTCCTGCACAGCTGGAGAGAGCGAGGAAAGCCTGTCCAGCCACCCACCTCCTCCCAGCTTTCCAATGTTCCCCCATCACAGGCCATCTCTCTGGCTCACACGCTCCCTTCTCCAGCCCCGCTCCCAGCGAGCTCTGGCAACGTCTCTCCGCAGCCGCCCGCTCTGGGGCCAGGAGGGAGAAGGAAGGCTGGGAGCTGGGGCCAGGCAGAGCAGGGGCCAAAAGTCCTCCCAAAAGCTTCCCTGGGAAGGGAACACGCAGCCTCTCTTGAGGTCTGAGGGCCCCAGCACCCAATTTTAGGCAGCTTCTCTGAGCTCATCCTTGAGGACTGGGAAAGGTCTGGGAGATTTTAAAGAAAACTCCTTAGCTTAAATAAGGAGACAATGATCAAACCTTTATCCCCAGAAATCAGGGTGCCAAGATGGGGCTGTGCTTCCAGACACCATCCCACCATCCTGGGGGGAATCCAGCGGAGGAAGCTCCATCAGCTGCAGAGCCGTTGGAGGACCCCTTGTAAAGCCAGGATGTTGAGAAGGAATAGTCCCTGCAGCCACTGCATGTTGTCTCCAGAGGGTCTGGCACACTCCAGAGCACCCCAATGGGGTGAGCATCTCCCATCCCTGAGAGTTGGGGCATCAGGACGAGGCAGACCCGATGGTTTCTTTGATGCTGGGGGTACCAATGCCTCCTGCTCACCGTGTCCCAGCAGGACAGGGACACCCACCTGTGTTTGACACTCTCCGCCTACCACGGCAACCCCAAGGTTTTCCAGAGGAACTGGTGAAAGAGATTTGAAAATAGTCTGCAGCCAAGTGTGAACTTCAGAGGCTTGAGAGCAGCCAGCACAGTAAATGTTAACTGTACACGGATTTAGGCCCCTTGCTCTTAACTGGCTCTTCTGGATTTAGAGTCCACATGCAATTTTTACCACTGAACGCCTCAATTTCCCAGTCCACACAATGGAGTTGGTGAGATTTATTGATTTCCACAGATGACAGCACAGGATAAAGCAGAGCCAAGTATTATCAGTTATATTGTACAAGTTGTCCTCTCACAGCACAGTCAAGCTGCTGCTACCTGCCATCCCGAACATGCACACACAGGGGGTGATGGGGACAGTGGTATCACAGCCACACCTCAATGTCCCCTGACTCCACTGTCACCCCAAGCAGGGGTCCAGGGCTGGCACCAGGGAAACAGGGAGTGAGCCTCATTAAAGCCAGCAAATTGACCCACTGGGTGCATTGATCTCTCTGGAGTTGAAATCCATCTCCTCTCAGTGTGGGTAATCATCATACTGGGGAGGTCAGTCCCACGGACAGCCCAGCCAAGGATGGCAGAATGACTGTAGGAGCCTGGTTGCTCTTCAGGAAGGGCCATTGCCATGCTCTGAGCTCCAGTGAGGTATTTCCTATCCCAGCATCACCCTATTTCATCAGGGTGAGTCATCAGACCACTGTGGAAAACCTCAGGATCTTGCTTCTGTAGTCGTGATCAGAAACATCCTTTATTAAATTAATGACCATCCCCTATCTGTCATCTCGCTGTTAATAAAAAGAAACGAGAGCTGGAAGGAGTGTTCAGACCTGTGCCTGGAGCCAGACTTGTATCAGCAGAACTCGTGTCCAGAAGCACTGCAGAGCTGCTCCCAGACACAGCCCACAGGAACGGGAGGAGATATTAACCCACACAGCAAACACAAGTTTGTAGCACAAACTTGCTGGGACTCCCTTCTCCAGCACACCTCAGGGTGCTGCTTCAGTGCAAGATCCCCACCAGTCCAGCTCCCAAACACTCATTTGGACACAGGGACAAGCTCATCTCACTGGTTCTGACTAGATCAACGTGACATCCTTCCTCAAAGACATCTCTCACACGGGGCAGATGGCAGACTCAATGCTCACTGCTCTAAATGATCCCCTCTGGGATGCATCAACCCCATCCCCACAACTGGCACCACACAGGTGAGCAAGGACAAAGATCTTACTAGGTCCAAACACCAATAATTCAGCATATGAAGGCTTTTCTATCCTAAGGATCCTGGAGATGTGACACCCATGTGAAAGAAAAGGATGTCCTCTCCTCTGAGAACAAGCCCCAGCAGCAGGTCAGCACCACCTACCCCTCCCTCCAGCAAAGGAGAGGTCACAGTTCTGTTCTCTGGAAAAGCAGGATTACAGGGGTGGCAAGAGTTCAGAGACAGTCACTCCCAGCAAAGACAAAGTCAACCTGATGCCGAGAGAAGACCGTTCCTTGACCCCACCACATAGGTCTGATCAGCAGGAACCCAGCAGGGGAATGCTGCAGAATATCCACCCTATCCCCCATAACCCAAACTAGCCAGAGCAGTATTTCCTATTATGTCTCCATAACCTAATCTGACCCCCTCTAGGGTCTGCAGATTAATATCTGGGAAAGCTCACAAGTCCAATCACCCAATTACAGGGAGGAAAGGTTTATCCTATCTAAACAGCACGAAATGTAACCTAGACCCAGCTGCCCCCTCGCTCCAAAGAGCCAGATCTCAATCCCTGGCAAGCTGAACAAACTGGGAAGGGGTCACAGGGGAGATGGGGAGGGTCTCTGTTGGATCATATGAAACTGCAGAAGGAGCAGCTATTTTAATTGGCAAATCCCCTGACTCCAGGTTTAATCCATTTCCATTTTTACTGAGCTCCCCTAACACCAGAGCAACATGGGGAACAGATGAGAGGCCCCACCTTGAGCCACTGCCCAACAAGAGGAGCCCCTATCAGTTCAAAGAGCAGGGAATGGTGGTTCTCAGGACACACAGTGTACCCAGCTCAGCCTGGGAGATGCAGAGGTGGAGGGCTGGTACCACCATGTGCCACTGAACGTGGAGGTGCCTGAGGAAGGGTGAGGGCTGGAGCAGATTTGATGCTGGCAGGGCAGAGTATACACCTGACAGGATCACAGCAACATCCCCAAAGCACCTCCTATGCCAGGGTTGAGAGGTTTTAACCACAGAATACCTGTCCCAAGGCAGTCTTTGTGCCTCCTTGGAACCCTTTTCTATCCCTGTTTCCTTCCAGAGAAGCATGCAGGGACTCTGTCTAACCTTTTGGATTGCATTTCAACCACCTGACAAAGCTGAATACACGGGAAACCTCAACAGCAGCCAGAGGACTGGAAAGCAGATTCCCCATCCCATTCAGGACATCATCCCAGGCCTTGGCTAGAATGAGAGGAACATGCAGAATCTCCAGGAAGATCCTACCCTGGCAGGGAATCCCAAGTCTGGGCGTCATTCAGAGCCCATCCAAAGGGAAGACCCACATAGTTTGCTCAGTGAGAATGCCCAAATTTCCTCCAAGAGCAGGGTTGTGTTGCATCCACAGATGCCCCACAGCCTGTATTTTCCACATAGCTCAGGGCTGCCCTGCCAAGCACCAGCTTTGCAAACACAGGCTGAGCTTCCCTCCAAATTCCAGCCACAATGTATTGATTAGAAAAGCCTGTCTAGTCAATAAAGGCTCCTATGAAAAAGTTCCACTGCTCTGCACTCACATGCCGTGATCCATCTGGCTGTGTTAGCAGCCTTGGCTTTTGATGCTTTCTGACAAGATGGATTTGTGGCCTTGACTTTTCCAGATCAGGAGAAATTTAATCCTAGAGGATAAAATTACAGACCAGCAAAAAAAACCTCCATGACTGGCCTCATTAACTGCCATGTAAAGAAGTTCAGAGCCTTCTTAGCTAGAAGGGAGCATCTACAGCTGTCCTTAGCCTTGAGGGAGAGGCAGCTCTGAGCAGACAGCACAAAGCCCTTGGCAAACACGGTGCTCCTGAAGTGCATGACACACTTGTGGCACCAGCCAGGCTGCTCCATCCTCTGCAGACAGCAGGGAAAGGGCAGACGGTCCCAGGTCTCCACCTATAAAGTGATTTGGGAGAAAGTGAAGATAATGCCCAGTCCTGGCCAAAAGGTGTCTGGGCAGATAAAAATAAAAAAACCCTGGAACAACCCTATGGAAATGTGAATTAATGAAATATTTCAGCAACTGACTCAACCCTAATTGAGAGCTAAGAACCCTCCACCTCCCTTCTGCTTTCCAGGATACAAAAACGACACTGGTAGGTGGAAATAACTACAGCTGTCCCAGTGAGAGAGAAATCAGAGCTTCACAGCGAGGGTAATAGCCAAAATTAAGCACTTGCTTGGTGCTATTACACAACACATCCCAGGAAGCAGCTTCCAAAAACTTGACCTTCACTTCAAAGGCTTCTTTTTGAATCATCTTTCCTTTTGCTAACAAGTGGATTCAGCACTCAAGACGGGCACTGGGTGTTGAAAACATCTTTACCCATGTGCTGGTTGCAGAAGAGGCAGGGGCAATGTTCATGTATTTACCCAGTTATGACTGGACCTCATGCTCCTTACTAAGGGCAGTGTCACCTCCTGCTGTGCTACTTCACTCTGGCACCCAGCCTCTTTGGCAGACAAGACTATAAAGATGATTTTAAGGCTTGTAATAGGAGTGCAACCTGGTTGTATGAGGACTGCACAGACTCCTTACTGACAGGCACAGTATTTGCTCTGGCAGGATAGTTCTCTTCTCCTCTTCCAGCCTACCCCTGGTTTTCACACAGCAGTAGCAGCACAGCTTGCACACACAAGAGGGTGTCTGGAAGTGATGGTTGCCATAGCTATATCCATACAGCCCTGGCCATCCAGACACGTCAGAACCGTGCTCCACACCACAGAGGGAAGATATAAATAAGATACTCCTGAGCCTCAATTCCGAGCACAACTTGCAAGTGTACAAACCACTCAGCCTTCTGGTTTGACCTCTTTCACTTTCTTTTATAGACAGACATGATGCATATGCAAAGACTCCTCTGCAGAGCAGCTCTGCTCCAGAGGAGTCTGCAATGCTGGCATGGTGATGTGCACAGGTTTTATATAACCGTATTCTCCACTCCTGCACATCACTCTGCCCAGTCTGTTCTCCAGACACCCTCCCAGGTTACCTGCTGGCTCTCCTCCACACCACAGCCCTGTATATCGAGGGTCCCAGTACACCAGAGGACTCTGAGCAGGCTGCCAGACTCCACATTCTCCTGCTCTGAGGTCTCCAACAAGCTCACTCAGCAGGCTGAGTTTCTGTTCTCCTCCTTTCTTTGAGGATTACAAGCTGTTCTGGATGAGGGTTACCTCTTCGGAATGTGACCACTGCAAAAAGAACCCGGAGCAGCCAGGATCCCTTGATGTCACAAACTTTAAGAGTCCCTGCTCAGACCTCACCTGCCCTACTGGGACAGGGCATCTCATCACCAACTGCTGGATAAAAGCAGGTGAGCTGTTTGTTGTATCGTTTATTCAGCCAATACCCTGCAAGGTCCCCAACTGCACTGACTCAGCTGTCAGCACACACTGAGCTGTAAAGTACCACAGAAAAAAGGGGGGAAACCACAGTGTGAGAGCCCACAGAAGATGAAGGGCTGGGAGAGAGGGAGAGCCTCCCAGTCCTTCTGTGACCTGCACCAGCAGCACAGAGCCAGCAGCGCATTGTGGTAATGCTTCGTTCACACTTGCTGTCACCCTCAACCACGGTGACAGCAAGGGACACCTCGTTTCTCTGCACCTCCCCCCTTCTGCCCACTTTGATGCTGGAGCACAAGCAGGCGGGGGTGGATTCATGCTCAAGGACAGAGCTACTGCCAGTGCTGTGCACAGGTACAGGGTTGCCCACCTTGGTGGTGGGGAACAACAGGGAGGTGCAAAGTAGTTCAGTGGCCAGCCTGGGGGTCCTGACAGCGGAGTGAGCACAGGACAGGGCACAAAGCTGGGGGGATCCAGGACCTGCACCCCCTTCTGCTCTCAGAGGTGAGTACTGTCCCATGCTGAGGCTAATTCCCTGCCCAGTTCTTGTGACCTCAGCATGGGCATTTTACCTCTGTGTCTCATTTTTGCCCCTTTGTCTGCAGAGAAAGGAGAGCCCGTTCTTACCTCAGAGAGTGCACCACCAAAGTGCTTTGAGATACCCTGATGGATCACCCCTCAAACCACCCCCTCACCATCCACTGTGCAGGCACATGGCAGCCCCCTCCAAATTCCCCCCAGATGTGTCTTCAGAGACCCAGCAACAAACAGAGAGGCAGGAGGGGAATAAAACTGCACTAGGAAAAGAACATCATAAAGGGACCGAGGAGCTCCCAGAGCCACAAACCATCACAGCAGCAACTCAGCCCCCTGCCCAGCCCATGGACCCCAGTCCATCACACAGTCAAAGCCCAGCCCCTCATCTTCCCCCAGCCATCCCTACAAATGTGATACAAACACATTCAAAGTGCTTTTTTTTTTATTTCTAAACCTTGCATTTTGCTCACTCACAGCAGCAGCCCCAACCTGCTGCAGGTCCCAGGCGGGTCCAACCTCCCAAGTGGGCCCCAGGTGGTGTTAAACCAGGCACAGGTCTGTCCCCACTCCAGGATTTCATCCTTCAGCTTTCAGACAAGGCCTCCCACCTAAGCTCCTCATCTCCCAACCCTAAAACAAGGACAAGGATCCTTCTGCTCTCCTGCCCAGCATGAGCTGGAGGATGCTGCACTCCCCATGCAGGACCAGTTCAGGCAGAGGGGTTCCGCTGCTCCAGGGGAGTTTTTAAGCCAGGGCCACCACAACTAGCAATGGTGATACCTGCTCTGGCACACGGCCTGGCTTAGAGAATGGAGACATAAAAAGCACTTTGCACCACAATCATGTTATCCCCCCATCCCTCCCCCCCGCCACCCCCCATCCCCTTTAGAGCTTCTTAACTTCAGAAACCCTCCTCCAGAGGAGCGCTGGAGTGACAGAAAACATTTTCCAAGCCTAATATCAGTTCCAGATGTTCACAGCCATTTCAGTTTGTACCTCACCCTGTAAAACACATTTCTCCCTCTCCCTCTCTCAAGTGCAGCGCCTGCTTCGTCCATGACATCATGCGCTGGCGGGCTCGGCCGCGCGTGCACACACACACCCCCCCCACAGCACGCTCTCGCCCTCTTCGAGAGCCCCATGTTCAAACAAAGAGCATCACTCGACTACAAAGCCGTCGCACACATGGAGTTATGAGCAATTTCCACAGGTTTTAATAAACAGCTCTGGGATGCGATTGCCCTGCGCGCTCTCGGCTGGCTCCCGAGCGCGGGGCCCGCTCGCTCCTCCCCGCGCGCCGGTGTTGAAAGCGCGGTTTGTTTCGCACACAAGTTCACCTCCTCTCGGCCTCAGATGGGCCAAGGGCTGTGTTTTTCTAAGCACCAGTAACAAGCCTCTTAAAAAAGCTCCTACAGTCAAGGGCAGCCGAGCCATGCAGGTTCCTGGCTCCCTGTGCCCCGGCCTGCAGCATCACCCGCTTGTGGGGAGCCCAGCAGGGAGCAGAGGGGGACATGTTAGATCAACCTCAAAACTCTCTCCTGAATCTGCCCATATTTTCTGGTTCAAGGGAAAGGCTACATCTTCCAGTTGCAGAGCAAAGGGGAGGTCAAGGAGTTTTGTGTGGGTGAGAGACTGGACGCTTTTGTGGGGCAGGAGGAAGGCAGAAGGCAGGTGAGGCAGGGGCCAGATACCATCTAGTTTGCCACGGTTGGGACAGCTCTAGCCCCAGCCAGTGACAAGAATCCCAATAAGAAATGGCTACAAATACAATACAGCAAACAAAACCACTGTGCAAGCACAAATAACTCATTTAAACTCAAGAGATCCAAGGGATGAACGGCAGCAGCCTTGCTGGATGCCCCAGCCCAGAGCTGCCACACTCTGCCAATACCTGTGATGAACCTCCCAGGACTGGGATCAACCTGCTCCTCCCTGCCAGCAGCTGAGAGACTGATGAGGAATGACAATGTGCCCAGTATCCATCAAAAGCCATCCAAATTTCATATCCCATGTGCCACCTCCCAGATATTCCCCCTCTGGGGCTGAGTTATTGTTTTTGTGCATGCTGCTCTGATGGGATGAGTTGTGGTGCAGCAGGATGGGTGGATGATGGTGGCCAGGGGACAAACAGGGCAGGATTTTTGGTTGGGTGAAGCCTTTGAGAGCTGTCAACAAACCTACACAAGGTATTTGCAGGAATCAGGTCATCTGGCATTAGAGGCCTGTAGGGTAAGAAAGGAATGAAGGCAGGAATGCTGTTTGGTTATAAACAACATAGAAAAAAAAAAGGAGAGATTTAGGATTGGCTTTTCTCTTTAATTGTTTCTAGGGTCATTCTGTCCCAAACAGTCCCCCAGAGCAGGGAGAGGGGAGGGCAACTCCCCACAATGAATTCAATTGCCTGTCAAACACATGGCAGTCATAAAAGCAAAATAATAATAATAATAATCTGTATTTCCTACTCTGGTTGCCAGGCAAAGATCCAGCCACTTCAAAGGAGAAACCCCTCATTTCCCTGGTCTGGCCTCACCTGACTGATGTGTGAGCAATCTGGAATCACCATCCAAAACAAAGCCCCTCCTTTGGTGGCTTGTTTTCTTTCTCCATTACTGGAGGGTACCCCTTTAAGATAAAGAACAAGCCTTCTTCCACGCTGGGAAACAAAAAACATAACCGAGGGGCCATAGCCACTCTGGGCAGCCCTGGAAGTGGATGCTGGAAAGGTGTAGGAAAAAGGCCCTGTATGAGCCAGAAACCAGAGCTCCTTCTCACAGGGGTCTCCACAAACAGCCAGGGCCACCAGGATGTGGGGATCTGGCTCTCTACAGCAGAAATAAGCCAGCTCTTATAGCACACAATTTTTGGATATGGTGGCATCTATGCTGCAGAAGCAGAAGAGATGGGCCTGGGATGAACAGAGAGGGTGGAAGCTTCCCTGTGGCCGTGTACTGAGACAGCTCAGGGCAGCTGAACACTTGGCTCAGAGGGTCTTCCATTAAGGAGGAGAAGAAAAATCCCCACCACAAGCTGAGAAAGCTGACCCCGACCTAAGGACTGCCTGTGTGCAATTCCTGATCTTTCTCTGAATCATCTTCCCAAGATTGCTTTCCCAACAGGGAAACACAGCCAAACATCTTGCCAGGATTCCCTGGGAGCCCCTGCAAGTCTGCAGGAGCACGGCGAGGCTCCCCGCTCCAAGACCAGCTGCCCCCAACAAGTCCCACGAGCTTCTTTAACAAACTACATCCAAAATCCTCGGGCAAAAAGCAGTAGGTTCTGCCTGGCTTTCCATGCAGCACTACCATCACTCAAGGTCTCAAGTCCTATTTTTTGAAATCCATCACTGACTCACCCAAATCCAGCCCCATCCTTCACAGCCCTACGCCTTGTCCAGCAGCTCCTGGAGCATGGCTTGAATTGCTGACAAAGCCTTTGCAAGGCACAGAGCGCTCAGTACAAGCCTGAGAACTAAATTCCGACCCAGAGAAGTTTCAGATAATCCCCTGGAGAAGTTTTGTGCAGTTTAAATGATCTCCCTAAATACTGCAGGCTTTCAGTTCCTTTGATAAGTGTGCAAGGCAACTGAAAGTGTCCCTTCAAAGGTGGGCATGCAATACAGTACTCACTGGAATAGCCCAGTAAAGCCCTTAAGCTGTGGAGAGATGACCTTCCCTTTCCCCACATCCACAATCCTGAGGCATTTCAGACTGATTAGATCAAACAGCCACTTCAGAAACTCCAACTCGCAACTCTCCTGCCCAAAAAGGACAAATTATTTCCTTCTGCCTCACTGCATTTTTGTATTTCCCCTTCCCCTTTAAATGCCTCTGTCTGAAGAAGCCTCCAGAAACCCCTCCTGAATGGAGTGGTATTGATACCTCATGTAACACCTTGGCTCTGTGCACTGTTCTCCACCAAAGCAGCAGCTCCCAGCCAGGCAGGGCACAGGAGGCATCACCTTTAACCCTCTGCTCCACGAGGAGTTTGCCCCCACACCCACCTGTGTAGAGGTCTGTGTCCGTGTACTCATCCACCTTCTTGTGCTGCAGGACATAGTCAGACACCTTTGTCCCAATGGCAGGCTGCACATCCAGCCACTCCAGACTGACCACGGTGCTGGAGGGCTCCACGTTGGGGGAGAGCCGCAGGCTGGGGCAGGAGACAGGAAAGAAACCAAGTAAGACATCAGCTCTCTCTCTGGGGAGGAACCCACCCCTAAAAATAGCCCAACCCCTGGCAGGGCTCACACTCCTACACAGGCATGTGCACAAAGAACCCCCCCAGGGATAGAGGGCACAAGAGCAGAGCGGGCAGGTGAGCATGGAAGAACCTCCAGCTAGTTGGGTTAAGCCTACTGTAGTGTGTGCCCTTGCCTCCCCTTGCTCCTGGAAAAGCCAAGCTCACGCAGCCACAACCATGCAACCCCAAATATCCCACCCAAAGGGGCCTTCATCATCTGGGAGAACTGCTGAACTTCAGCAGCCCACGGGGAGCCAAGGACCAACACCCCAGGAGCAAAAGAGGAGGGGATCCAGCTTCTGGAAACCAAACGGGGCTGAGTCCATGGGAGGGGTGGGTCTGGTCTGCATCACCAGCCAGCAAAGGCGAGGGAGGGCGGAAGGAGGAGAAGGAAGGAGCAGGTGTGGTGTGAATTTACCCAGCTGCAAACAAGCAAACCTCTGCCGGGTGTGATTGAGAGCCAGAGCAGGGCAGCTGTGCAGGAGCTCCAGCCCAGAGCAGGAACAATGTGGGCTGGGATGAAGGCAGAGGATCCTTGTGCTCCTGGCTGTGCTAGTGCAGAGGCGTCCGCTCCCTTTGCACCGGGGTAAATGACAGCACAAGTACAGGGATACGGGGAGTCTGGCTCCAAACATACAGCGTGTTTGTTGGACTTGGGATGGGAAATGGATCCCCTCCGAGGATATTGGCTCACTAAGAAGGTGTTCTGCTCCTTGTGGCTCACTGGAGCCAGTCTTCCTGCTTTCTCAGCTAATTTCCCATCAGTTTGCTCCTGATTTGCTCTTGCTCTGACAAGCCACAATTAATTGCACTGTAATTCCATTTCTTTCAGCATTTGAAATCCCATTCTACAAGGCCTGCTAATCAGGTGATGAAAATCTATAAGGAAACCTTCCAGGGCCACAGCCGGAGCCAGGATATCCTAAAGGCATCAGTCACACAGCGAGGGGGGCTGCACTGCGGCCCCCGGGCTCAAAGGTGCAGAAGGAGGTGCCCGTGGGTTGAGCCTGTGGGGAAGGAGTGATGCCAGGGGGTCCTGGCTTGTGGGAAAAGGGCTGGTGCTGGGTCACAACCCCCAGGAAAGGGGCTGTTGCTGGGGGGCTGTGGCCCAAAGGAGCTCGCACCGATACGTACATAGGCGGAGGGAGAGGGCTGCAGTTCGGGAGTCCGTTCTCATCGAAGGCGTTGAGGTCACACCTGCACCAGTCTTCGATAACATCGCCTTTCCCCGAGCACCAGTATGAGCTCATCAGGGCTCCCTTGAAGGCCTGACATGAGAACAAAAAGCGTGAACACGTGTGCTGAGGACTCAGCGAAATCTGGCCAGTGGCTCAGCCGCACAGGGCTGAGCATCACCAGGGTGTGTGTGTGTGTGTGCAGAGCCCTGGGATCAGGAAGTATGGGATGGGGAGGGTGTGTGTCCTCCCCAGCTCTGTGATAGACCTGCTACACGGCCCTGGGCACACTCCTTCCCTTTGTTTTAACTCCTGTTCATCCCTGAGTGCTGCTTTTGGAGTGGGGATGAGGAGTCTCTGCCCAGTCCTATGGAGGGGATCTCCTGTGGTGGAAGAGCATGAAGGAGCGCAAATATAAGTTCCTTTGTGAGAATGGACATCATACACATGGTATCTGCACCCTGCTGCTGTACAATGAAACTCTTCCACTCTTCCCCATGTCCATCCGCCCAGCTGTTTCTGTTCCCCTAAAGTAATTCCTACATTCCCAACAGCACAGACCACTTCCATTCTTCTCTCAAGTTTATTATTTATACAAATTGCCCTCCTGCAAGCAAACTGCTGCTTTATTCACTTGCATAAGAAAGACTCTCAAGCAAAACAGTAGTATCTGGAACAAAAAAAACCACCACAACTGTTAAATATTTGGAGGCTGTCCCCACTCTGAACAGGAGCCCCCTTGACTGCTGCTATTGATGCCAATGGATCCCTGGAATAACAGCTGTTCATTGCTGGAGTCTGAATTCCCAGAGCCACTCAGGTCTCCCCTGTGCTCATCCCAGAGCTTGGGGTACTTGGTGTCAGTCCCCACACTGCAGGATGGGACATCCCTCACTCCACACCCTGCTGTAGTTCAGACATCATGGATTTAGGGTGGTTTCTCCCACTACACTTTGCCTGTAATTAAACCTCCAGCCTGGAAGACAAGGTCTGTCTCTCCCTGCACACACACAGCCAACATTCAACCCGACCCTGCGAAGCCGCAACGCCCAGCTAGAATAATCAGAAACATCCAAACATCACCCACTAAAACAAAGCTCTGTAACGCTTTTGACCTTTCACGAGGCACGTTTTGGAGGTGAAACACCTTCACTGGTCCTCACCCACGCTGAGCAGCCCTGTTCCTCCCATGGAAAGCTGCCTGAGGAAGCCTGGCCCCAGCGATACCGCCCGTGCTGCCAGGGTACGCCTTGGAGATAAAGCTGTGCCCATTGAGGAGGACAGGGACAGCTCACACTGCAGCATTTATCAGAAAACTCTAGGAAAAACGCCATCCCGGGGAGGTTTCTGAAAGGAGGAGGTATAAATAGAGCCTGACGTCAGGGCTCCCATTGTCCGGGGTTTTGTCGCTCTCCCCAAACACCCCCAACACCTTTAATGAGGTGGCTCAAGCCTCTCACGTCTTCAAAATTTTCTGCTTCCAGGCATTTACAAAACGGGACTGTTCCAGATGGAAAAAAATGGAGGGGGGGGAAAGAAAAAAAAAGAAATAAGAAAGGAAGGAAAAAAAACACATGAAAGAAAGAAAATGTGATGTTATTTTACCCTGTTCTTTAGATGTAATTGAAGCGCTGGGCTGGAAAGGGCATCCAAAGTAATTGGAGAGAGGGATGAAGAGAGGAGTTTATCTGACACGCCGATAAATGGATGCAGACACACGTCTGCAGGGAGCGGCGGGTCCGTGCAGGATGTGTGTGGATGGATGGGGAAGCGTGTGCTCTCCCTAGGAAGCAAGATAAATACCCTGTGCTGAGGGAACGTGTGTGCACAGACACGCGCCGTGGGCGCAGGCAGATGCTGGGTGATCCTGGGAAGAGCCGCTCTGTCACACTGATGACTTTGCTGTCCCCCATCCCCAGCTCTGCCCACTCCCTCGCTGGCCCCTAACCAAGCTTCTCCCTGCTCATCCCTGACCCAGGGAAGAAACTCCACCTGCCCCATCCACGCCCTTTGGCCAAATCCAGTAGTCAGTTCCTTCTGTTTTTCTTTTTCCTGCAGTTAAGTGCAAGCTGGATGAGCAATCCCCTTTGCTTTGCCTGCCCAGCCTTGCATACATTTTAATTAGATCCTGCAGGTACCCAGCTGCCATCTGCCTTGTGTCACCCTTCACACAAACGAGGTTAGCGGATGGATGCGTCCTCCGGCCGCACTCATTACAGCGAGCACACCTACGCACTCTAACCCGGTTACCGGCTCCTGCCTCCGTCCTGACTGATGGCAAGGCCAGGCTGCGGGAACCAGGGATTGTCCCTGGCTTGTCCCTCTGTGCTGGGCACTGGTGAGGCCACACCCCGAGTCCTGTGTCCAGTTCTGGGCCCCTCACAGCAAGCAAGACATTGAGGGGACAGAGAGTGTCCAGAGAAGGGAAGGGAGCTGGGGAAAGGTCTGGAGAGTCAGTTGGGAGGAGTGGCTGAGGGAGATGGGGGTGCTCAGTCTGGAGAAAAGGATGCTCAGGGGGACCTGCTTGTTGTCTACAACTCCCTCAAAGGAGGTTGTAGCCAGGTGGGGGTCGGTCTCTTCCCCCAGGCAACAAGTGACAGGATGAAAGGAAATGGCCTCAAGCTGTGCAAGGGAAGGTGACAGCCATGTGAAAACCTCTCCTTCCAACAGTGTAGCCCAGGAACCACTCACACAAATGCAGAACAGCAGCTGCCACTCCACTAGGAGCCCAATGGCACAAGAAGACCAAGAGCAATGGACAAGAATACAGAGAGGGTGCCGAGATCCATCCCATGGGAAGCTGCAGACTTCGGGAGAGCTTCAGATGCTCTCCTGCCTTCCAGAAGACAGCACCTACAAGAATTCCATCTCCAACATGACTATTTCCATATTGACTGCTTCGTCATGGTGTTCACAACAAGTCACCAAGCTGTGAAAACCCAAGAAGGTCGGGAACCATGAAGGTCTTCCCAGGAGCAGCCTTGTCCAGCCTATCTGCTGGGAATGGCAGCGGCCCCCAACGTCCTGTCCTGCGCTCGCCAACCACTCCCTGGGACCCCAACACCCCTCTGTGCCCTAAGGCAATTTTATCTTTCATTTAAAAGTATCCAAATTGTATTGTTTCCCTGTGAGTCAGCCCGTTTAGTTTACGTCCTTCAGTGCCAGAGGGGAAATTTATGAGATGAGAAACTGGCTCGAAACGTTTATTTTCTAGATGACGAGTCATGCCATTAGATATATAGCTTTATGAATCATAGGAACAGCATCTAATTTGCTCTTAAAGGTATAATAGGTCTGACTCCCCACACCCATGCACACACATATATCGGATTGATAGTTCCCCCCTAGGATGGCTAGTTCATTTGTTTTGACACAAGCAAGACTTACAGGACCATAAAGTCCCATCTTACCATAAGCTAAGCCTATTCATAAAAAAAATATTAGGGAAACGAACGATCAGCTAAGCACATTTATCCTACACTCGATTGCATATGGATCTTTCTCCTGTTGTTATTTGTGCTCAGGGGGAGGCCATTTGGCCCCATTTTATAGCTTAGACGCTCTGCAACAGAATAGGGAAGAACATTTCCTTTGTTAGACCTGGCTGATGGAGGGAGAAACATTAAGTTATTTCTGACTGCGGTTTTTCTGTTGACATCCCAGGAGAGGTAAGTTACAGGACATGAAGGAACAGATCAGCATTTGCAGGACTCGGAACGCGCCACAGGGGCTGGTGTTCACAGATGGGATGCTGGAAAGGGCACATGTTGGGTGCTTATCTGTGAATATCTGGGCTTCTCCATGGATGACAGGGACATGGAAATCTGGCTCACTAAATCTAAGTTTCTTTGTGGTTGCTGTGCACACGTCAGTTTCGGGAAGAACTAAAAAGGAAATACAGGGAGATAAAAACCCAACCACAAGTAAGTACGTAGGCTGGACAGAGATGTACTGCAGATAGTGGAGATGATCTAGAAGATGGAAATTTGATTCATTCGAGGTTTTTCACTGGTTTCCTCTGTTTGCTTGTTTGTTCTTCTCGATGTAGAAGGAGAAGAGGAAGAGTGGAAGCAGGCTGGGTCGTGCCAGCAGACAGCCCCATGTCCAGGGACATGGCAGCCAACTGAGACACTCCATCCCTTCCTGTTTGCAGGATGGAGATGATGCCTACACACCATCACCACCCTCCCCTGGGCACAGGCAGGGAACACTGGAGGAGGCAGTGGGCTGCCTGGCTTAGCAACAAACCCAGTCAACCAATGATGCCACCTCATATAGTGCCTGACACCATAGAGCCACTGACTGGAGCTCCCAGACACTGTCGACTCCAAGCAGTCTGTGGACAGTAAAACCAACACTGGCTGTTCATCAAGAGAAAGAACAGGGGATTTAGGCTCAAGCAGGGATTTCACAGCCTCAACAGGATGCTACCATGATGGCAGGGTGGCTGGTGGAAAAAGCTTTCCATGCCCCTCCAGCAATGTTCAGCACTGTTCACAGGAAATAAATGCTGCTCCTTAGTCTAGACATCTCTGGGAGGAGGAAGGCCAAGGATTTCCCAGGCCAGAGACTCTTTCCAGGATCATGCAGTTTGCATCCGAAAGTCTGCTCCAGGTTCACAGCAAAGGAGGATGAAGTTTCCCTACTGCTGTTGGCAGGTGATCTCATCCTGTGCTGCTCACACCCTCCCTGCCTCCGCTGCCTCTCCCCCGGGAGCAGGATCACCAGCACTTCATCCTGGGAAGGCACATCATAGGTCTGCTGGAAAGGTCAGGGTGCTGGAAGGGACCCAGGGTGGGCAGCATCCTGGTTTCTGTTATTTATGGGATCCGAGGGAGCAGCAGAGGACGCTGTAAAACCTGGCAGCAGGGGAAATAAAAGCCCTTACGCTGCAGCGAGCCCCGTCCCGGGGAGCCGGCTCCGCTTTCACACCTCGGCACAAAGCTCCCCATTATAGCCCGATGAGGGCGTTACAATGCGGCCATTCTTCCCCTGGAAACTCGAGCTGGACGTGGGCTGGAGCTGCAGCAGGATGCTCAAGGGATCGAGGAGGAGAATAAGAGCCAATTAGCAGGTATTAAAACAAAGCAACAACAAATAAAACCTCCCCGGACCAAAGGAAAAAAAAATCGCCTCAACTACACAAACGCTGTCCCCATTCTCCCGAGCTCCCTGTCAGCTTTGGTGGTGGAAAAAGAAATCCCTGGTACTGCTCCCCACTCCTGCAGGGGCTGATTTGGGGAAGCTGTGTGTTCACAGGGAGGATTGTTGTCCTCCAGCAGCTCTGCCACCGGGTGCTGTGCAGGGACCAAAGTGAGTCAACGGCCTTGGGGACAACTTTCAGCCTGGACAAGGCCACCCTGCCAGCCTGGGGACACCAAAGAGGACAGTGGTGGCTGTGCTCTGCTCAGCAGGAGATGGCTCTTTGGGGCCACGGGGTGCTCACAGACAAGGGGTGGGAAGGAACAACAGGGAACTTTGCTCCAACCTCAGTTGCCATCTGAGCTGGTGACCTCCTGGCACTGCTGGCACTAACACACTGTGGTCCACGCACAGGCACGAAAGAAGCTCTCACTGAGAGCCTGAGAGCCCTGCCAGGGTCTCAGCCACACTCTGAACTCCTGCCAAGGCCAGTGGGACCAGCAGCACAGGGACATGCCCCCCAGCAAGCCCCCACACCAGGGGTTGGGCCGTGTGTGCTGCAAGGAGGCCGTGGCTGCAGCAAATGCTGAGATAACTCAATTTTCGAATTAAACCGAGGTCCTACGGGTCTTCTAAAAACTCAGGCTCCACATCCATTCGTCTCCTCAAATATACACAGCAGGAGTTTGAGCCCACTTCCCACTAGGAACGAGATTGATCTCTCCTGCCTCCCTTCCCCACGCTCTCCTCACCACGCCACCCTCTAAGCACTTCTGCAGCTGGAGGAGCTGCTTCATGGGAGCAGCTTTGTGCTTGCTTCAGGGGGATTTTGGGGGGGGAAAACAAACAAAACACAAACAGGAGGGACCACACTTTTCAACATGCCTTCTCTTTTCTCCTCTCCACTGGCCACAGCTGCCCTGTGGCTCCAGTCATGCACAGGAGCATCCCTGTCAAAGGTGCTCTTGGGAGGGATGGGGAAACAGGGCATCCCTGCTCCTCCTAGGGCCTCTTGCCTTCCTGCAGCCCAGCCAAGGGTCAAGGAGGTTTGCAGAAACCTGGGATCTCACTGTTTCAGCCTGTGCCTTTGGGTGGACTCCAGGGCTGTGCTGGGCAATAAGAAGGGTGTTGCCCACCTCATGGCATGAGGTGAGGGCAGGAGGAGCATTTGAAGGTGGAAGAGGAAGGTCACCACAGCCTGGGACTCTACCTGGGGTGATGTGCAGATCTCTTCCTCTTTGACTCCAGGGTGTTCACTAGAGGGAAAGCACCCAGGGTCACCATATCTCTTTTCTCTCCCACCACATGCACTTAACAACATCCTGTCCTTGAAGTGCGGGGGGGGCATTTTGCCAGCAGAAAGCCCCACCACAGATAGAGACTCTTTGCTCTTGGGCCTGGCCAGCCACTGACACTGGTGGAGGTTTCTTCCACAGCCTTGCAGTGGAGAATCTCCTCCAGCTTCACCTGGACACAGCAGTAGAGGGACCACTGTGGTGTCTGCACTGCTGCAGAGCACAAAGGAAGCAGAAGGGAGACATTGGTGTAGATCAAAACACGATGCAGGTTCCAGAGACATCCAGAGAGGTCCCTGGAAGGTGAAGCCAAGGTCACAGCTTCCCTGGATCTTCACAACTTTCGAACTCACAGTGTGAGCATTCAACACTGAGAAGCAATGGAGCTACAAGAGCTATGAGCTTACTTGGACCAGTTGAATGTCACCAGCTGACTGGAACCACTGCAGAGAAGAATCCAGCACTGCCTCTGCTCCAGCAAGCAGTCCTTGCTGTAAAACCTTCCACCCACAGACACATCATTTGTAACAGCTATGAAAAAGACGTTCAGCAAAACCCTTCAAAGGTGCTTGGACCTTCAAACACATCTCCTTAGCCCTGGGAAACTCTTTGCCCAGCACTGCCACAGTCCCCAGCAAGGCTGAGGCTATCAGTGACCAGGCAAGCTCTCTGACCAACACATTAAACCACAAGGAGAAACAAAAGAAACTCCCAGCAGGGGCTCAATCTGTAGTTTTCATCACATCCAAGAAGGAGAAGAGGGCCCTGATACACTGCTCCTCCCCACTGCTGGGAGCAGGAGTGGTGCTGGAGCAGGGCTGGGAGGACAGATCACACACAGTTGAGAGTTTCCTTGAACTCACAGTACAAATGCCTCGGGACAAATGCTCCCTGGGCAGCAAAAAACCTCCTGGAGCCCTTTAAATTTCAAGTCCTTGCTTCAAAGCGAGAAGAAAACGGCAATTCCCAATGACATGGAAATAAAGAGTTTTCCAACTTATTTCACGTGGGCAAAATAATATATTTTCACCTAATCTCCCTCTTGGAAATGGTCAGTTTTAGCTGAAATCAAACATGCACACAAAGAAAAATCACAAATCAGCCCAATGCAGACACCCAGTGTGGAAACTCAAACCCCAGCACTTAAGAGTCTGGCAAGGTCATCAGCAACTGAGAACACGGCCTTGGCCAGGGTGGTAGCTGTAAATTTTAGGAAGTGCGTAACTCACTGCTCTGAGGCAGATGAAAAGACAAACCTATTGGAAAAAACACACATACTGAAGAGGGCAAAATGTCTTTACCTGTGTCTTGCCTCATATCTGCTGCTGGGCTTGTATAGCACGAACTTTCAGCCAAGTTCATAGAAGTTAATATCCACCTTATTAATGGCCTTGCTTTCTCTCTGTACACATACAGCATTAACTATGTGGACATGTATGCAAAGAGAAAGAGCTTCAGTGTTTACAATTATTAATTTTTTAATACTACAAGGGAATTGGAATGTGCCTGCAGTTCCCAGGAGGCCAGCACTTGCTGTATTGATTGAGGATCAAACACCCCAGCTGTGAAAGGCAGGCAGGGGAGAGCTGTGCTTGGAGATGCTTTGGCTTAGCCCAGGCATCTGCAAATCATGTTTATGCCATGGGTGAACACCACTCTGCAGTGCCTGGGATCACCCTGTTCTCCTACTTGATGCTGAAAAAGGACATTTCATCATCCAGATGGTACATGAGATGCTCCTGATGGCACCCACCCTGGGGGAGCCTCTCCTGAAGTGCAGAGCAAGGCCATGGTTAAACTGGCAGCTTTCCAGGGCACCAGGGCACACTGCTGGGTCTTGGTGACAGGGTGATGTCCCCATGGTGGCGGCGGCTCCTCAACACCTCTAAACCCCTATCCCTTTCATGATCACCCTCCCTGCCTTCACACTCACGGGGGAAGATGAGGGGAAGGCACATTCCTGCCCCTGTGGGACCTTACACAGAGAGGCCCCTCCACCCCTGGGTGAGCAGGTGGAAGTGGAGGAGGAGGAGGGATACATGGAGCACAGCCCCCTGGAAGATGTCTGGGGTGTCTCTGGTTTGTTGCCTGGCCGGGGTTGTGTTTGTTTGCGTGTTTGTTTGCCGGTTTTCCCGGCGCCTCAGCAGAGAGCACAATGCGGGCTGTGCTCCAGCTGCAGCTGAAGGGGCCAGCCCCTGCAGGAGCCAGGGGAGAGGGAGGGAAGGAGAGAGGCTGCTGCTGGTGAAACACAGGCTCCAGCTCCCCAGGTCAAGGATGCACCCCAAGTGAGCACAGCAGCATCGGCAGGGCTGGGGGGACAGGCGAGGAAGAGGAGGAGGAGGGGACCTTGTGCAGTCAGGACCAGAGAGACAGGACAGCATTGCTACCTGGTGATGAACAGTGTCCATGGAGATCCTCCAGATCCTGCTTGCTTTCACCATTACCCCTTCCCCGCTGGCTAACCTACCTCTTGTATCCCAAAAGGAATGTCTTCCCGAGGATTGCTGCTGGGAAGCGCATCTTTCTTGCCTGCAGAAAACCAGTTTTCCCACTGCTCTCCCTGTACCCGGTGATGCCTCATCCCAGCACTGCCCTGGGCATGCTGATAACAGCAGGTCAATGTCTATACAAGAACTGCCCAGCAGGAAGAGCAGGCACGGGTGGGGAAAGAATGCAGGCAAAAATAGTAGTGGGAGAAAGGGAGTTTGGGGGGAAATAGCTGGGAGGATAGGGGAACTGAGGTATGGAAGTCAGGCACGGTTGTATGGAAGAACC
This sequence comes from Empidonax traillii, assembly GCF_003031625.1. Classification (NCBI taxonomy): domain Eukaryota; kingdom Metazoa; phylum Chordata; class Aves; order Passeriformes; family Tyrannidae; genus Empidonax; species Empidonax traillii. The sequence continues at coordinate 740,868 of NW_020955703.1, forward strand.
AGGCGGCTTGAGAGATGGAAAAGCAGGAACAAGATCAGGAGGTAGACAGGGAAAGACAGTTCCCATAAGGGACTTGGGTGCCAGAAGAAGCATGGGGGCTCTTCTGCCCATGGATTTGGGAAGAGGATGAAGCATCACTGCTGGTGGTCACACCTCCATGTGCCAGGATTGTTTCCTGACCTGCAGCCCTCTGCATCCCACCCACAGCTGCTGAGCCCTGGCTCACTCCAGGCATCCTAATCAAGTGCAGGCTCAGTGCTAATAAGTGACTTTAAGCAGGTCTGTCATTTTTGGATCCGAGATTGAGGTCAGAGGGCTGTGGAGGGGGGTGGGGGTGGCAGCGAACCGAGAAAGAGGGAAATCAATCTCCATAGGATTAACACTGAAGCTCTTGCAGAAGCCCAGCCCCAGGGAAGGGTGGCCTCCAGACTGGCTGGCCCCTCCTGGAGTAACAGTGACCTCCTGTGGCTGTGGGACTGTCCCAAGGGGCTGATTGTTCCCTCCCTCTGCACGGGTGCTTTGCAAGGCCACGGTTGAGCCCTGCAGGGCTTTGGCCACCCCTCACACAGGTAACTCTGAGATCCCAGGAGTGAAGGACTGAGCTGATACCTGGCTCCTGAGACCCCTCCACAGGACACATCCTGCACACTGGTGTCTGCTGTGGGGGACATTGGGAACGACTTGGCTGCTTATGGCATTGCCTTCACTGCACCAAAGGCAGGGAGATGCAGGTCTGAGAGTGTTGTGGGGGGTGGGCAGCAGGGTCTGCCAGCTCCATCCCTGACACCATCCCAGCAGCATTCCCCTCCAAACACACACACACCCCAAAACACCCCCTCACCCCAGGGAACCCAACATCCCTGCAGCGACTGGAGAGGGGACTGAGAGGATCACAGAGGTGGGGGGGGGGGGTGTGGTCCCTCTCTGGCTCACTCACCTCCCTGGTGTCGTTCTCCTGGATCAGGGCGTACAGGGGTACTACCCTGTTGATCTCCAGTAGGACCGGTGTGGGGCTGAGCTGCTCCTTCCCGGGGCGCCGGCACAGGTGGCAGGTGGAGGGGCAGCGCCCTTTCTCCTCGCAGTGGATCTCCACTCCGGAGATGAGGTGGTCATCAGACAGCATCTGTGCCGTCAGCAGGCCTGACAGGTACGTGATGAAGGGCATGGATTTCAGCTCCTTCTTGTTCCCAAGCTCAGTCGTTTCTGGTTTAGGAGAGGGGAGAAATCAAACAGCGTTAAATAAATCTCGGCACGGTCCTCTTCCCAAAACCCAAACCTCGCCAGGATAAATGCAGCTGCTGAAGGTTTAGGCCAGGTGGGAGCAGGAAATCAGAAAGATTGAGGAGAAAAGCAGGACTTTCACGTCACTATGTCAACACTCTGCCTCAAGGAAACACTCAGGCCCTTGAAGTCCACTGTGAAACCTCCTGGTGGTGTTCACCACAGGCAGACTAACCTGGAGAGCCTTTGCTTCGCTCTGTGTCTGTCCAAACACTTGGTAAGGACAAGGGAAGTATCACACCTGGTGATACTCTGAGCGAAGGAGACACAACTCCCACCTCTGCCCTCTACAATTTAAACTCCAGTTTAAATACTTTGTCTACAGGCCCAGCTTCCCTGCCCTGCTGTCACAGCTACAGAAGAAAAGCCTTTCTTCATCCTGTGCCCAACACCATGAGCTGGATGGCTGTTGCCTCCAACAACAAATTCCCAGTCCCAAGAAGGAGCTGAAGAGGAACAAGGGCTGTCTCAACACCCTGCGCTTGCAGGGACATGCAGCTGATCTGGCAAGGCACTATTCAGTTAGAAATACAAATAAACACAATATTCATTCATGACTCCCAGAGCCCTCCAGGGTAGGGACAGCCCTTCCCTGCTGTCTGGCTGTCAGGGAACACTTCTGTGCACAGGATCAAAGCTGTCACGGGGAGAATGAGCAAATTCCAACCAACTCATCTTTTAGAGGAATAAAAGAGGGGCAGTTGCTAAGATAAATTAGAACAAGGCTGTGAGATGTCTCAACGTCTAGGGAGACACTGGTGAGCACCGACATGGAAAACAGGAGTTGGAGATGGTTATGGAGAGATTATTTTCTAGAAGATCAGCTCCAGGCAACTTCAAGTCTCTCAAGGGAAAGCCATGAAACCTTAAAAAAATGGGTGGCTTAGAAAGAAGCAAGTTACAGGGAGATACTAGGACCCTCTTCCTGCTTCTGCATAAGAGTATATATATATATTTTTTTTTTTTAATCACTACTGTACAAAAGGAAGAAGTTTAATACAATTCTGGGCTGCAAAGCTTCTTTACAAGAGCTGAAGCAGAGATTTCTGAGATCCACCATCTCTGGTAGAATTTTTGGAGCCCTGCTTTAAGGGAGGACATGAACAGAGCTGAAGAGACAGTGGAATCAGTTATCTCATGATTGACAATAGGATATCAAGCCTTCCTTCCTGAATTATTTGCTTTATAGCAAAGAATTATAGACCACTATCCCTCATCTGCTTGCTCAAGGGGTGGAAAGTATCAGCTCCAGGTGTTTCATCCCTAGAAAGCTGAAGATTTCCTCAACAGAGATGGTACTTCCTTCTTCTCCCACACACACCACCCACCACTCATGGCATCTCACAGAGGAGTTACTCAGATCTGAGAGATAAATTTCCCTCCAAAACATATTCCTGTACTGCCATTGAAACTACAACCTGGGAAAAAGGGATAGGGGTCCCTCTCTCTCCCTCTCTCCTACCTCTGAGATGAGTTCTGGTTGTGTCCTCAGCCACCTGCATGCAAGGAGGGGGCTCAGGGTGGAAACCACCCGTCCCAGGGCAAACCTGACAATGAACCGAGGAGACTACATGTTCCTGGAGGCTCAGCCTGGCTTTTATTACCTGTATAGAACAGGATAACCTCTGAGGACACTCTGATTACTCCTACAAAGCCTCTGCTTCACTCCTGGGGAAGGGCTTTGCAGGTGATCACTGCGAGGGTGCTCCAAAGGTCCCGTTCTGGCAGGAGGGTGAGGCTCAGCTGCAGGGGCTGCAGCAGGGAGGATACAGGGATTCCTTATCAACTCTTAAATCTGAACATGCTTTTGCTAACACTGCTGGCAACTCAGCTGAACCCTGGCAACATCTGTCTGGGAGCAGAGTGCCGCGGATGTGGTTAGACGCACCACGGCAACTTGTGGGAGTTATTAGTTTGTTTATCTGAAATATGCATTTAGGGGAAAAAAAACAACACCTGAACAACAACACAACAAAATGAATTAACTAGCAGCCTTGTGCCAGGTGTCAGGCCTTGCGTAAGAAAGGCAGGATGAGCAGCACAGGGTGTGCAGAGGCAGCATTTGCCGGTTGGGGTGCCTGGCTCTGTCTCTGGGCTTCACCAGGATCTCATAATCCCACAGCACGAGGTGACTGACTGCACACAGGGGTCCCTGCTCGGGATGCAGCAGTTGCTGATGTGGGGAAACACTTCCAGCATCACCAGCAGCACCTCCTGGTGCCTGGACAAGAGGGGAGCATAACACCACTACTGTAACAACAGCATAATACCTAATTCCTTTGCACTGCAGTGCTGTTTGGTCTTGAGAGCTCCCAGGAGATGATGGGTTTGCTAGTGGTCCAGCATTTTATACAGCACCTCTTCCAAAAGATTCCCAAGCCATTCCAAAACTGGGAATCACTCCACTTCCCACAAGAACGCAGCCAACCCCAGGGGTAGGATGTGGTAACTCTTCAAAAGCAGAAATGCTGGGAACAAGGAAAGAAGGCTCTGCAGCTGAAGTTGTAAAAGGAACATCAGGAACTGACCCAGGTAAGGGTTCCTCCAGGCTCACCAGGTTAACCCCACCAACACCAATGGGCTGCTCAGCCAGGCTGATTTAGGACTTGGGGTTTGCATTTTATGCAAGGAAGAGGGAATTCTGGTCCACCTTCCCTGTGCATCACCCTCCACTGGAAAGACCCAGTGCCACCATGGGCACCCAGGACACGTCCACTGTTTATAACCTGGCAGAATAATACCCTGTTTGTTGGCAAATCCATCGAAAGGGAGTTAGAAGGAAAATCAATAGATGTGTTTTCCTGAGAATTTCTCTTGCACTGAGGTATTGTCAGTACAGTCACCACGAGGTCTGCAAAGAGCCGGGACAGATTTAGTGCTGCCCACTGTTAGTGATGGGCAAACAGTGCTGGGAGGAAGAAGGGAGTCAGCAGTGCCTCTCTGTCACATGCATCCATGTGTGTGAGAAGGACAGGATAGGACAAGAGGGAATGGCTGACAGAGGACAGATTCAGATTAGATGTTAGGAAGAAATTCGTCCCTGTGAGGGTGGTGACTGGCACAAGTTCCCCAGAGAAGCTATGGTTGCCCCTGGAAGTGTCCAAGGCCAGGTTGGACAGGGCTTGGAGCAACCTGGGCTAGTGGAAGGTGTCCCTGCCCATGGTAGGGGGGTGGAATGAGATGAGCTTTAAGGTCCCTTCCATCCCAAACCACTCCCTGATTCCTTTAGGCACAGCATCAGCCCCTGCTGCTGGGACCCCCCAGCAGCCACCCACACCCACATCCCGGGGCTCACACGTGGGCAAGGACGGGCTCCTCAGGGAACCACTACCCAACTTTTGGGACACGCAGCCATCCCAAGGCACGGCATCCCACGTGGGAATGACATCCCCCGGGCGAAGGCAGGGGCTCAGCGCGGCCGGGGGGATGCAGGATGCGAGCGCAGACCCCACAGCGCGCAGCCCGTGGGACCCTCCGCCGAGAGGGGGGACGCGGGGTCCCGGTCACGGCGGGGCAGTCGTGTCCGTGGCGGTCCGTGAGGCCCTGCTGCCCTCTCGTGGCACCGCGGCAGGACCGCGCTAAGATCCCGGGATGCGGCACATCATCCCGGCATCGCTTCCCTGCCGCCCGCACCCCGCGGCCGCTCCGCCGGGACGCCTCGGGATCTCGTTCCTTCCATCCTCATTCCATCCATCCTCGCCTCGGGAAGAGGAGCGTGGCTGTCCGATTGTGCAACGTCCCCGAGTCACAACACTGGATACAACCTCCCGAGCGTGAGGGTTTGTGACCCCTTTTCATCTCCTGCTTATAGAATGTTAAGGGGTTGAAATGGAGATGAAGGATCATCCTGAAGTCCCAACCTCCCTGCCATGGGCAAGGACACCTTCCACTAGCCCAGGTTGCTCCAAGCCTTGTCTAACCTTGAACACTTCCAGGGATGAGGCATCAACAACTTCTCTAGGCAACCCCCCTTTCCCTGATGATGCTGTGCCCACTGCTCACAGCCAATTAACCAAACTCAATTAAACACAGAGCCCTGGGTCCCGAAACCCAGCACCAAGAATTGGCCCGGGAGCCACACCACAATGTTCCCAGGACTCCCCCTGCCCTCGGGATGATCCCAAAGGTACCAGCAGGGAGCATCTGGAGGCAGATCATCTTGGCTCCCCACAGGCTGGATAGCCAGGATCTCACCTCATCTTCAGCTGAGACATTCACACACTTGCAAGTCTGAAGTTTTAAGAAAAAAAAAAAATGCCAGAAGAGCTTTTAGACATCTCTGATAAACCTTTCTGAAAGGCAGTGGTACAGGCATCTCCTATGAGATTGCTTTGTCAAAGGAACTGGCTCTGCTGACCCTGCACTTTCCCCACTGCCTGCAGTGGCTCCCAGGAAGAGCAACCAAAGCCCTGCCCTGCTCATCTGACCTCTGGCAGCCTCTCAGTGCTCACCCCACTGCCTCTGAGACACTACAGTCCCTCAAGGATGGCTCCATGATCCCCCAAATCACCCCCCACAGCAGCTGGTTCCCTCCCAGCTCCAGCATACCCACATGCCCCTTTCCCATGGGATGGCTGAGATCTTCCCAAGCCTGCCTGCTGGATGGCTGGCTACTGGTGTGGGGCAGCCCCTCGAGGTCCCAGCCTGGATGGCCTTCCTATCCTTCACTGTCACGGCACAAGGTCCCCACACCCCAATATGCTGACTAAATTCATTGACTCATCATTATGACCCCTAATCAAATCCAGAGAGTCCTTTGTTCTCTCCCCAGAATGCGCTAAAAGATTATTTCCTATTCCTACTGTTGTTTTTTCCTCACGCTGCTCACTTTCAGGTGTGGGTGGCCTCACAAAGCCTGTCAGAACACCCTGGTTCAATGTTTACATCCTCTTTTATTCACTGGAAAATACATTGGGGGCTGAGAGAACATTTTCCTGGGGAGGCAAGAAGCCAGGAGTGAACCCTGTGTCCCCTCCCCGGGCACAGTGACACCTCCAGGGAACCACTGGTGCTTGAAACAGGAGAACTGAAAAATCTCACTCATTTTCTTCTGCAACCCTGGTCAGGCTTTGCATCTGCTCCACTGCCTCTGAGCGCATCCCCTGCCCACATTTGCTGATCCCTGCTGGTCATCATCGCTGCTGGGATGTAGGTCCCTTCCAAGTGAACTATTCTATTCTAAATAAAGTAGGAAAAACCCCACCAAGAACAGAAGGTGGCAAGGCTTGCTGCATTATGCAAGGTGCTTTCTTCAGAGCTGGCTGGAGCGGGTGAGCAGTGGAAAAGCGCTGCAGGCGGAGAGGCCACACGCAGGGTTTTTGGGAAATGGTTAAACCAAGGATTTGCCTCCTTCTCCAGGCAGTGAATTCCTCTGAGTCTGGGCCTCCACCTGCACATCAGCCCTGGGCTGATCACAGGATAGTGGCCCGGATGCCACTGGGAACAGTGGTGCTGCTGGTGTGTGAAGGACACGGTGCCCCTGCACCTGCCTGGGGTTCTCCCTGCTCCCACAGAGGAAGCCCCAAGCCATGCCATTCCCTGTCCTGCTGTGCAGCCCCACGGGGTCACACTGAAAGGGGTGTCCCTCTGCCATCTGTAAAGCAGGACCACAACAGCTGAGCAAAAACGGAGCTGGAATAGAATCGACATCAGTGTCTACAAAACTTGGAGCGTCCCTTCCAACTCAGCATATTTTAGGATTCTATGAAACACCAGTCAGAGCACAGCCATGATCCAGTGGCCAAAACCTGCATCTGGATACCACTGCCAGCCTGCAACACCTGACAGGCAGAGAGGTCAGAAATAAAGGCTAGGGGGATGAGGAGGAGAAGGAGCAATGAGGCAGGAGGGAAATGGCTAATCCATGATTAATGACTCAGCCCTGTGCAGGTGTAACAGAGCTGCCACCCTTTAGTACCTCCCAGGAAAGAGCAGGAGAGGGGAATGACCAGGCAACACAAGCTCTTTTGGGTCCCTTTAACTGGCTGGTTCCTCACAAACTGGTGCAGAATTGGGGGACTCCATGAAGATGATTAAAATCAGCCAGGCTGCGCCCTGAGCAAGACCATGCACAAGCACTTGCAGCTCCCCTGCATTCACTGTGGATACCCCAGAGCATCACCCTGTCAACTGCTTACAGGTGCTGTTCTGAACCCCAAAAATGTCCTTTGTGCCCTGGAGTCCATGGGCTGCTCCAGCACAAGGTATGGAATGAGAAAAACACACCTTTTCAATAGGTGATGAAGAATGCATCAAACGCTCAGGACGCTGCTGGGGGAAAGGAAGGGGAATGGAAGGGAAAAGGGAAGGGAAAAGGGATGAAAAGGGAAGGGAAAAGGGATGAAAAGGGAAGGGAAAAGGGATGAAAAGGGAAGGGAAGGGAAAAGGGAAAGGGAGGGAAAGAAGAAAGAAAAAAGGAAAGGGAAAAGGAAAAGAGAATGAAAAAGGAATAGGGAAAAGAATACAGAAGGGAAAAGAAAAGAACAAGGGAAGGGGGAAGGGGCTGCTCCCGCAACAGCACTGCCTGACCAGGCAAAGGGCAACGCACAACCCGCGCGTTCCAAACTAGCACACACTAAACAGATAAAAAAACGAAGCCAACACGTTTCCATTCCCCTTCTTTTTAACGTCAACCTTCCTCGACAGCAGGACCCACAGCACAAGCTCCCACCCCGCAATTCCAACCCCCGCCGCCATTCCCGCTCTCCCCCCTCCACCCCGCTCCGGCACTACATCTCCCAGCAGCCCCAGCGGCGGCGGGCGCGGCGCTCACGCGGGCGCGCGGGGCACGCCGGGAGCGGCGCGGCCCGGGCGGCGGCAGGTGAGGGCAGGGGCGCGCGCGCGCCCTGGGGCCGGGGCGCCCCCTGCGGGCGGGGCCGGGCACGGCGGGACCCCCGGGACGGGGAACGGGAACGAGAGGGGAATGGGAACGGGAACGGGACGGCACGAAAGGGATGGGCCCCGCCGGGTGGTGGGCGCTGGGATGGAGGGACGGGGTGAAAGGAGAGCGGGGTCCGCCCCGCCGAGCCCCCCCACCCCTCGGGCTGGCAGCGGAACCCCATTGATCGTCCCGCGGGATCGCCCCGGTGCCCCCACACAGAGCCCGGGCGTGTGCCCCGAGCGCGGCGTGGCCAGGCACCGGCACGGGTTACCCCCGTGGATGCGCCATCCCTGGGAGCGCCCAAACCAGGCTGGGGCGAGGCTTGGAGCCACCCGGTCCGTGGGGAAGGTGTCCCTGCCCACGGCAGGCGGCGGAACGGGGTGACCCTAAAGGTCCCTCCCAACCCCAAAGCCTGCGGTCCTCCCAGCCCAAACCCTTGCGTTGTGTGTGCAGTACCCGCACCCAGGGGCTGTCCCGCGGGGTTTGCTGTTGTTATTGCTGTTTTTTTTATTATTGCTGTTGTTGTGACAGCTCCTGTCAGCAGCGCTACCCCGTTATTTTCACTCGTTCACGGCACCACCCCTGAGCCGGCCGCCTCGCCGCTGAGAACTACCAAACCACGGCAGGAAATTTCTTTTGAATATAAAAGGAAACCAAACCGGCAGAAATTCGCCGAGTTTTTATAGCGTGATCCTCAGATGAGGCTTTCTGTAATGCCTTGCTCTGCGTCAAAGGCCACTGCCTTGGGAGGGACCGATACGCAAGAACAACTTGCTGTTAAGGAAACTTCCATGCGGGCACGGCCGAGTGCGAGAGGGAGATAAAGGGAGAAATAATGTCACGTTACCGAGGGCAGGCTGGCATTCCGACAAAAGGGGGTTATGTATGAAAAGGATATTGTACAGGTCATCTGTCTAAAAAGCCCAGCCTGACTTAAAAATCCCCTCCGCCATTGTTCTGTAATGAAAATACTTGTTTTAAAGGTAGCTTTCAATGTAACTTGCAGCACCTGGTGCCTGTGCTGCTCCCTCGCCCTTCCCTAAGCGAGCCTTTTGACGTGTTTCCAAGGAAAGTAGGAATAATGAGCCTGGTATCCTGTGTTTCATTTTTAAAACCCGTTTTAAAATACAGAATTTTTCATCCCTCAAAGGAAGGTTTCTGTTCTCCGTGGCAGTGCCGAGGCTTCTGCCTCCCCAGCTGTGATATGTGTTAAGACAAAAAGGGAAGCGTGCTCCGTGCCAGGGGCAGGAAGTGCCTGGAGTCCCCCTGCTCCCAGATGCCAGGGATAATCATCCTGCCACCACTGAGGATCAGTTCCCAGCTTGGTGCTTGCAGATTCTGCCACACCACTGAGTCCCTCCCTGAAATATGGGCTTTGAACAGCTGCAGCTGATAATTTTAAATAACTTTTTCCTTCTCTGTATGAACATAAAGAAATGTTGTTTGTTGCAGTTGTTTTCTTGCACGTGAGCAAGTGGTAAACTGAAATACACTGAAGCTTTCCCGAGGAGGAAGGAGGCAAACCCTGCAGGGAAGCAAGAATGCTGTGTGCATTGAGCCATTACTCAGAAAAAGCTGTCTGTTCACATCCCTCTGCCACCCTCTCTTCATTTCAAAGACTAACTACTTCCTTCTCCTCCTCTCCCCTAGAAAAAAGGTTTTCTTCCCTATTTTTTTTTAGTGGCAAGGCAATGCAATAGCAAAGGTATTGAAACCCAGTCTACTGAATAATAACTTAATGATGTGAGCCCTGTTCTGTTCCTTTTGAATGGATGGCTGCTTTGGCAGGAGAGCTGCTGGGATCTGCTCCCTGCTGGGAGGGATGGGAGGGTGGAGAAACCTGGATTGAAGCTGAACAGCAACCAGAGTGGTGTAAAACTGAACTGGGAGACAGGAATGAGGTCAGCGCTGCAAGACTGTGAAATGAGGAGAAATTACATGCAGTTAAAGCTGAGTTCAGGGACTGACAGTGAGCACTGGTAGGATGTTTGGAGTTTGGATGTTTGTAGTTGTCTTTTAACTCCGTTACTGCTCATATCTGCCCAAGGTAAACACAAAGTGTTTAACTGGCACGGTGAAACGTGGTGCAGCACAGCAGAGGTCAGTGAAATGCACTGGCATCAAACCCTCTCTGTGTATTTTCAGTGTGAGCAGTCATCCCCCAGAAGGAGTGGAAGCTGACGAAGCATTGCTGCTAGTTTTCACTTCCTGGCAAATGCATGAAACCTTGAGCATTTATTTTGGCTCTCCAGCAAAGCAGAGCGAACCAACCACGTTTATTTCGTTCGTATCTGATGTCACATCTGAATGCAGGTCTCCAGAGGTGATCTATTAATGTCCTAAAGCATCGCACCATCTGGTTCCTCTTTTGATGCGCAACATTTTGAATGCTTGGTTTAATCTCCCTGGGTTTCAGTAAATTATGTAAACTCGGAGGCTTGGCAGCGGGAGATGGGCACCGTGAGGAGATGATTCAGTCATCAATATCTATTGGGCTTCCTTATTGCTGCCATTACACTTCTTTCAGTTGCTACTTACAAATGTTGCAAGTGAATAATTCATCGCACTGGGAGCCGCAAGTTAGTTTTGAAATTTGCCCACCCCGAGATTAGCTATGACTAATCCATCCTTCCCAGTCGTGGAAAAGCTAACTGGGTTTCTTTTCTGCAGCGTTGGGTGATAAAGTCAGAAATAAATTGCATGTATATGCAACTGCTGGTGCTGACATAAATCACATTTCCTTTTTTTATTCTCCCTGGACAGAATTGGAGCACCTTGGAATAGATGTGAGCACAAGACGCGGCGCTGGCTGGAGCTGCCCGGGAACAACCATGGCTGCCGCCCCTCACCTCAACTCGGACGCGCTCCGAGAGGTCCTGGAGTGCCCCATTTGCATGGAGTCCTTCACTGAGGAGCACCTGAGGCCCAAGCTCCTGCACTGCGGGCACACCATCTGCAAGCAGTGTCTGGAGAAGCTCCTGGCAAACAGCATTAATGGGATACGGTGCCCGTTCTGCAGCAAGATCACGCGGATCACGAGCCTGGCTCAGCTGACGGACAACCTCACTGTGCTCAAGATCATCGACACCGCTGGACTGGGGGAGGTGGTGGGCCTCCTCATGTGCAAGGTCTGCGGGAGGAGGTTGCCGAGGCACTTTTGCAAGAGCTGCAGCTTGGTTTTATGCGAGCCCTGCAAGGAGGCTTCGCACCTGCCCCAAGGGCACAGAGTCACTGCTATCAAAGAGGCTGCTGAAGAGCGCAGGAGGGAATTTGGGACGAGGCTTGCCAGGCTAAGGGAGCTCATGGGTGATCTTCAGAAGAGAAAAGCTGCTCTGGAGGGTGTTTCCAGAGACCTGCAATCCAGGTACAAAGCGGTGCTGCAGGAGTACAGCAAAGAGGAGCGCAAGATCCAGGAGGAACTGGCCAGGTCACGCAAGTTCTTCACCACCTCTTTGTCTGAAGTGGAGAAGGTAAATAACCAGGTAATGGAGGAGCAAGCCTACCTGCTGAACTTAGCAGAAGTGCAGATAATGTCCCGCTGTGACTACTTCCTTGCCAAAATAAAGCAGGGGGATATAGCTCTCCTGGAGGAGGCGGCAGACGAGGAGGAACCAGAGCTGACAAACAGTCTCCCAAGGGAGCTGACTCTGCAAGAGGTGGAACTCCTGAAGGTGAGCCACGTGGGACCACTGCAGATCGGGCAGGTGGTGAAGAAGCCTCGATCCGTTAATGTGGAGGAATCGCTCCTGGAAACTGCAGCATCCTCGTCGGCGTCATTTAGGGAGCCTGACCCGGTGCAGGAAGAGCCCAGCTGCACACCCCATTCCTCACCAGCCAAGCCAAGGATTCCTGAAGCAGCCACGAGCATCCAGCAGTGTTACTTCATCAAGAAGATGGGCTCCAAGGGCAGCCTGCCAGGCATGTTCAACCTCCCCGTCAGCCTGCACGTCACCACGCAAGGCGAGGTGCTCGTGGCAGACCGGGGCAACTTCCGAATCCAGGTTTTTACCCGCAAGGGCTTCCTGAAGGAGATCCGCCGGAGCCCCAGCGGGATCGACAGCTTCGTGCTGAGTTTCCTCGGGGCAGACTTGCCCAATTTGACTCCCCTCTCTGTCACCATGAACTGCCATGGCCTGATCGGGGTGACAGACAGCTATGATAACTCCGTCAAGGTGTACACCATGGACGGGCACTGCGTGGCCTGCCACCGGAGCCAGCTGAGCAAGCCCTGGGGCATCGCCGCGCTGCCCTCGGGGCAGTTCGTGGTGACCGACGTGGAAGGGGGGAAGCTCTGGTGCTTCACGGTGGACCGTGGCGTGGGGGTGGTGAAGTACAGCTGCCTGTGTAGCGCGGTGCGCCCCAAGTTCGTCACCTGCGACGCCGAAGGGACCATTTACTTCACTCAGGGGCTGGGGCTCAACCTGGAGAACCGGCAGTACGAGCACCATCTGGAAGGAGGCTTTTCCATCGGCTCCGTCGGCCCCGACGGGCAGCTGGGGCGGCAGATCAGCCACTTCTTCTCAGAGAACGAGGACTTCAGGTGCATTGCTGGGATGTGTGTCGATGCCAGGGGAGACCTCATTGTTGCTGACAGCAGCCGTAAAGAAATCCTGCATTTCCCTAAGGGAGGCGGCTACAACATCCTGATCCGGGAAGGGCTCACCTGCCCGGTCGGTATTGCCATTACTCCCAAAGGGCAGCTCCTGGTGCTGGACTGTTGGGATCATTGCATTAAGATCTACAGTTACCACCTGAGAAGATATTCCACCCCTTAAAGGCATGGCTGTAAGCAAAGCCTCTCCTGGCAGCAGACATTCTTCCAGCCTCCCTGCAATCCGACGGGAACAAGTGTCAAGCCTTCAGGAAGACTGTGCCATAACCGAAGGGGATCTGGCATAGAGGCCATCATGTTTTGTGTTTAGAAACAAAGTAGCTTTTGTGGTGGTGGTGGTGGTGGTCTGCTTTTTCTTCTTCTTTTGTTTTAATATAAAATCCATACAAATAAGGACAAGCGTGAGGGAAGGGATCCATCCTTTGGGAGCATTGGTTCCTTGCTAAGTGACTGGTCACTCCATACACCTTCTCACCTCCTTACGCCACATCTCCTCTCCCAGCTTTTAACCATTGTGTCTTTCTTTGTGCCATAAAAGATGAGTGACTGCTCTAAATCACCTTTCCTTACAGAACTAGCGAGGCAATCCTCCTCTCTCTGTGGTTCTCGCAAGGAACTAGGTAGCAGTTGTCTGGGCAACTCCTGGAGAGAGCAATTTGGGATTGCATAAAATGAAATAGCCCTCGTCAGCCACACGGAGATGGAGCTTTACTCCCACCCTGACAAGGGACAGTTGTCTCTCTCCCGTTTTTCTGGTGTTCAGGAGATCACCCCGTCGTGCCGTTTGTGAGCTGAGTCTGTTCCGTGTGAAGTGAGTACTGTGCAATCGTGGGAGACCAAGCTGAGCCAGAAAACTGCCCCCTTTATTACTGAGTAGTAAGAAAACAGGGGTTTTATCACTACTCAGAGTCCTGCTAGGTAGAAGGGGGTAAAAAGGGAGGGGGTTGAAGGAAAAAAAACCTGAGGGGAAACCTAGGGTTGCTATTTACTGCTGTTTTATTATTAAATGTATCCTGGAAACTGTCTTTGGAAGGTGTACCTGGTATCTGAAATTTCATGGGGAGGGGGGAAGGGCTGGGGGAATGAGACTGGGAGATTGTATAAAATGAGATTAACTGCAACACGTTGTATGTTCACCTGCACTTCACTACTCTGCATTCCAGACCATTGCATTTAGCAAGAGGTTTCCACTCATCTGCACCTCCTGTGTGCAAGTTACTCACTGCTGAGATAGGGATGGGGAGGGGGGGACTATTTCACTTTTAATTTTTTCATACTTGGAAGCACATCCATTGATGCACTGCCTTCTTTTTTCCCTTGCACAGCAAAACATTACATTCCTCAGATTTTGTTTTTGATTTTTTTTTTTTTTTCTTTTACGGCACCAGCAGGCACCAGAGTTGCTGTTCATCACGGCTTTGGGCCAAATGAAGCACAAAACTGCAGCTGTGTGAACCAAGGCCCCCACAGTGCTACTCTCCTGGCTGATAAATGCGTACCTCAGTGTGGTGCTGCTCGCCCAGAATAGTTTATTGAAGGAAAGATGCATTTAAATAGGGCACAGTGGTAGCATGTTAATCTGCCACAGATAATAGTTACACTGCAGTGCATTTATTTGTTGCTATCAACAATGTAGTTGCAAATTTGGGGGCACGGCAGACAATATAAAAGCTGATTTTATGGTGGCTGCCGTGCTCCAGCAAATTGTTTGCTGCTTGTCCTACAACGTTTGCAACAGGTGATTTTTTTTTTTTTTTTTAAGCTCCCATATAGTCTCCCCTAAGGAAACAGCAAAGCGAAACAGGCTTCTGAGCTGCTGCTGCTCCAGATGGGTGTTTGGCAGTTACAGGCTTTGCAGAAGAAGCGCTGGGAGCAGATTTTGGTGGGATTTTCGGGTTTTATTCCTCTTCCTGTTGTGCTCAGCCAGAGTGCTGAAGGGGCCAGCGCACAAACACAGCTGTGTGATGGAGCTGCCCCTCCAATCAGGGCAACCTCTGATTTCTCTTGCTATAATGCACTGGAAAAAGCTTGTGGAGAAGGGAGCTGAGACAGGAGGTGGTAGATGGTGCTGAGGGAGCCCAAGGGACTGAACCCCCCTTCCCTCCTGAGCTGCTCCGTGTGTTTGCCAAGGCTGCCAACTTGCATATCACTATTTTACACTCTCTGCCTCTCTTTTTTGGGTGGGAGCCCTTCTCACCCTGCATGTGTGTTTTCGGGAGATGAGGATGATTACTGGGCTGTGTTGCAGTTAATGACATTGTAACTGAAGGCGTTTTCCCAGCATCATGGCAATGGCAGTTCCTCTCCTTCTGATGTGTTTTAAACATTTCTCCTGCTCCCAAGAACTGCTCCAAGCAGGAAGCTACTGTGGACCTGAATAACTGAAGCAATATTATCTATGATAATATGTACCTCTGTCATTTTCTGTTCCCATGGATATTTTTTTTTGCAATAAACAGCACACTGTACTAGCAATAACATTTCCTGGAGTGCTTGAAGGGACATAAAAACTGGTCCAGCAAACTGAGCAGTTGGTTACCCCAGCCTGTTCCTGGTTACACAGTTCAAACAAAGCGTCTGTCATCTGTTTCTCACTCAAAGAATCAAGGAAAATAACACTACCCTGCGATTCACTGGTGGGCCAGGACACTGCAATCGGCGCCTGGGGCTGTGTCTCGCCTGCAGCTCTTCTAATCTGGGCTTTCAGGCAGAGAAGGGGAAAAAAGAAAACCTGCTGTCCCTGCCCAGGGTCTGCATGTCCCCTGACAAAACTCGACAGTGACTGTGAGATGATTTTACAGAGCTCTGTTTTTTGCTGTGGTGCCCCCACACAGTGTTGTGATCGTCTGCCAAACAAGGAGTAATTAAGGATTGTGTTGAAATAGTTGGCTCCTGTACCTGTACCTGGAGAAAGAGCTTGTCTGGTCGTACGTATGTGTTTGGTTTTTAAAGATTGTGTAATAAACGAAAAATCGATCCAATTAAAAGTGCATTGCAAATGGCTCATTTTCTTATTAAAACACTGCATCTCCTCCCCTTGGTGGCAGATTGGATTTTACAGCCAGTGGGGATTAGATTGGGAACACAAGGGCTACAGGACCCCTTTTCTCAGGTTGCACAGGATAAATCTCATCTCCTTGGCAGGAGAAGTTGGTGGGGAAGTGTCAGGTAGAGTTCCCTGATCTCCTTGGCAGGAGATCAGGGAACTCTACCTGACACTTCCCTACCCACTTCATAAACAAATGCTCAGGTTTTGTACCTTAACTCACTCTGATACTCCCCCAGGGGCAATATCCCCCCAGGTTCTCCCCTGGTCCTGCCACCCTTCTGGGTTTGCTGCTCTTGGGTGAAGGATTTTAGCCTTTGGGCTCATCCCAGCTGATGGGAAGCAGCACTTTAAAAACAGGTGTGAATTGCTGGTTTATCAAACATTCAATCCTTGCAGAACAGCTGTGTGTGGTGCTGTTGGACCCACCCTGCCACTTTATCACAAGTTTTGATTTCTTATGGTAGAAAAACAAAGCCATAGGCATTTTGGGGGGCAAAACCAGGAGTTAGGGTTCCTAAAGGGATGAGGGGGAGAGCCTGTTCCTTAATCAGAGGGGGGCAGAGCTACAGAAGTAAAAATAAAGGCAGATGCTTTGAGTGGTTTGTATTGTATAGCTTAAGTGATTTTTCTGGGTCATTACTCAGTGCGAGGATTTAAAGTTATTTCATTTTGCACAACTAATTACTCGACTTGCCTGACAATTCTGGATTACAATGAGCAGTGCATAAGGTCATTTAGCAGACTGAGTCACAGCACATATTGTAGTCTAAACTAAATTTCATGGCAACCCGTTAAGATTGTTTTTACCTCCTCTGAACAAAACGTCAGAATCTGAGGGTTGGAAATAAATATAATGACATAAAGGAAGCAAGTAAGAGTGTTACAAAGGTAATAGAGTGGTTGTTTATAGGGACAGATCTCAAGAACAGGGAAATTCTATATGCTTTACTTCTCACCAAGCAGGTATAAGGGAAACCCATTATCTCCTTTAACAGATGCAAAACTCTCCTTACAGCTTTCTTAATGCACCTAATTGTGTCTAGGAAAGGAAAACTAAAGGTTCCCGTGGACTAGTTCAATCTTAATTGTGTTAATGGCACTGTTAGACCTGAAGAGAGATGAATGGAGCATTGAAAGGACAGGAGGGACCCACAGACCCTACTCAGAGGAATATGGGCTACTATTTTAGCAGAGTTCCAGGCTCTATCCCTAATTTTATGAGGATATTTATGCCAATAAATACAATTTCTGAACATCTTTTGTCAAAGAGTTCACAAAAAAACCCATGAAAACTGTTGCCTTTTAAATGTAGATGCAGCTAATGATGTGAGGTCCAAGAGAAGAGAAGCAAGTACCTGGGAGGGCAGGGGGCAGAAAGCCTTAGGGATTGTGACAGGACCTGCCAGATCACAGCCCCTCCATGGACTCTTTCCATAAATGATCTGTTACAAAGAGGTAACATCTTTCACATCTGTAGCAGCCACAGGCTCAGCTTGCTGAGTGCCCAACGTGGCCAGGGAACCTTAGCCAAGGAAACTCTAGATAGGGATCACAGGAAATGCAAGAAAAACAAACATTTCTTGTGCTGCAGACCTAAAGCAAGGTATCAGCTGGGCAGTGAAAGCCTCTGGATCTGCTCCATCCGTGCACAGCACATCCCCAACTCATCAGCATCCCTCCCCATGTCCCAGATGGGCTTCTCCACTGGGAACAAGCAAGCCAGAACAGCTCTTGGGGAAATCTCACTGGCACTGCCAGATTTTGCAATCAGAGCAGCTCTTCCCTTCCCTAACCACCTCCTTATCCAGCCTGACTGAGGGGCCACAGAGTAACCAGGTCTCTGATAAACTTATATCAGTGAATGAAGTGGTTCCTAGCAGGTGGATTTACTGGATGGAGGGATCATTCTCTTTCCTCCTGTACATTTTCTGAGTCTCTGTGGTGGGGTGACTCCCAGCCTCCACCTCCAGTTTTACTACTGAGCATGTCGGTGTGGAATAGCCCAATTTTGGCCAGCAGCCCTGGCTGTGTCCCCTCCTAACACCTTGCCCATCCCAGCCTAGTGACCGTGGGGACAGAATGGGAAAGGAGGAAGCTTGGATGCCATGCAGGCACTGCTCAGCAGCAGCCAACACGCCGGGGGGATTATCCACAGTGGTTTATCCAGAAATCAAAAGCACAGCACCACGGGGGCCGTGACAAAGCAAGTTCCCTCCATCCCACCAGGCCTGGCACATTCTTGCACACAGCAGGACGTGGCTGAGGGCACCACGTGCGTCCCAGCTGCCAAACGAAGATGCTCACACAACTGGTACGAACTTAATGAGGTGCCATCAGCGTTAAATGCTGCCTTCGATGGGGGAGAAAACCGATGTGGGCTCCCGTGGCACAGATCAATGGCTGGGTCGATCGCGAGGTCCTCGCTCGGAGGCCGCTCGGTGAGTGAAAGCACTGCTTGGCTGCACAGAGCCAGAGCAAGCAGCCCAAAAAAAATGGGCTTTTAATCACTCTGCGTGAAATAAAATTGGAGTTTGCTTCGGTCTGCTCACGGACTAAGGCTGTTCCCGGGAGGGAGCCTGGGGGATGCTCCCATGCCTGCCCTGGCAGAACGCAGGGCTCGGTGTGCGCAGCATTGACACCGAGCCTGCCTGGCTCTCTCATTTGCAGGATTCACTCCTGCAAATCCTTAGGGACAAGGTGTGCTGGTTTTGGCCGGTGTTAAGAGTTACTTCTCTTTGCAGTGGCCAGTACGGGGCTACGTTTTGGACTTCTGAGCTCAAACCATGACACGAGGGCGGTCACCTCATTCCACCCAGCACACGCCTTATCCACCTGCAGGAAGAAGGGGAACATTTTGCGCTCCTCTGGGCAGAGCAGCCTGCTCATGCCAGTGGTGACGGAAGCACTGACTTTGTGCTGTCCCTGGCCATTGCTGGATCCCTTTCCTCTTCACTTGGCTGAGGGAAATGCTCTGCAGGCACCAATCCACATCAAGTGCTCCTGTGCCGGCGGCCAGTGTGGCGTTTGGGCGGCTCCAGCCTCGGCACAGAGCCAATGCCTGATCCCAGCTGCCAGTGGCGTGGTTTTCTCTTCAAAACCATGTTTTCAATTAGGGTTTCATGCGCAGATTGTGCATTTATTGGCGGAGGCCTCCTCCTGAGGCCCGGAGATTGATTTATGAAGTTGATTAAAATATTAAAATAATTTTGTGCCATGCTGCAAACACCATGCGATGTGCATTTTTCTCATAGTTGGTGTCATTCCAATTAGCTTGAGACTCTCCTCTCCCCCTCCTCTTGTGACCTGCTTTGTTCACTAACTAATTACAGTTATCCTGGTCCTACTTTTGTATTTATTAGAGATGATGCATATGTGTGGTCGCTGAGCAGTTTGGAATGGGCTGGTGAGCAGTGGGGAACCCGGCAGGCCGGAGCTGTTCTGAGTGGAGAAGGCATCCAGAACTGTCTAGTTGGAGCTATTTATTCTGATCTGCCTTATGTCACTGGCAAAATGAGGGTGAATCAGTGGAAAAGAAGGGAATAAAATCTATCTACCATGAACAGCAAGCTCTTTCTCTTGGCTAACTAGGATTTCTTTGTGAGAGAACCCTGGGTTTTCTGGGATGCCTCCTGTGTCCACAAGCTGATCTCCCCTGGTATCATCAAGAGGCTTGAACATCCTCAATGTCCTTCCAAGAGTATTTTGTGGCCATCAAAGAGCTAAGTATAGCACTGGTCTCCTCTGCACTGCCCACAGCACCAAAGTTCACCCCACCAGCTACCAAAGCCACAGGTGGAGTCACACACAAAGCACAAAGTCGGAGCCAGCACCCAGTGCCCAAATGCTGCACAGTCAGAAGTTAAAAGTTTATGTCCAGGCATTACATGCAAAGCCCCGGGGGATCCCTGGGGTCCCGTGACTGCTTTGATGCTTCACAGGCAGTGGGAAGGACGCTCTGGATCCTGTCCAGGGGCAGCCCTGCGAGCAGCACAGGGCAGGCACAGCTCCGGGAGTGTGGGCAGGAGCAGGGTGTGGAGTGAGGAGCTGCCTTGGCCAGCTGCATACCATGGACTAAAATGGAAATTATCCTGTCAGCGAGGCACTGCAGGCCCTGTGCCACCACGGGGCTTTGTGGCTGAGCCCTGGGAGCCACTGCTGCCCCCAGCCAAGGGGAAGGTGGGAGCTCGGGAATGGGAGATACTTCACTGCCGGATCAAGCACTGCGGCTGTTCACATCCCCTCTGGCCCAGATCATGAAAACAGCAACAATGCTCATGCCCAGCTCCCACTGCAGTGGCTGCCTCTCATTCCCACCCGGCATCACTTGAGAAACCTGTGTGTGAAGTGATCTCATTGAGACCACAGGGCACTCCAGGTCTGCTCCCCACCACCCGTGCTGGCCCCAGGATTGCAGGGAGCGCTCCCGAATGATTAATAACGCCGAGAGTCCGTAAACAACCCACCTCCACGGCGCTTTCTCCTGCTAAACGGGGGCATTGCTATGGCAAACTTCATTTATCACTATTTAAAACCCAAACAAACGAGAGCAGGGTGTTATAAATACGCTTACAAGACGAGCCGCGCCGGGGAAACAGGGAAAAAAAAAAAAACAAGCCGGGAGCAACGGAGGAGGCGTGTGGGAGCACATCCTCATTTGCTGGCTTCCATGGAGCGAGGCTGCTCATGGCAGCACCTGCAGGACAGGATTCAAGTGCCTTGATGACCTCTGTCACCATCAGCCCTACAATAGGCCATGTAATACACCACAGATGTTTTTTGAACAGAAAAATATCAGACCCAGGGAATTTCCCCAACTCCCTGGAGGAGAGAGATGAATTGGCAAATGGAAGGCTACAGCGATAAGGGAGTTTTTATAAACATAACCTAATTGTATTACTTCAAAGTCCTGAAGTTTATTGCCCTGTTTAATGATGTGTCTCGTTATTTATGGTGTAGCACAATGAGTCTGCTATTGATTTAATGCACTTCCTTAAAGACTGTCATTGTCACAAGCAATAAAACAAAGCCATTCTGAGACAGCTCAATTATGTCACATCTCCATCAGCCAACCCCGAGCACCCCCAGCGTGTGGGGGCCACCATGGGGAATGGGTCACCCTGGGGAAGGATGCAGCCAGAGTGTGGAAGCTGAAGGGCAGGAGCTGGCAGTGTGGGTTTGCCTGGCTCAGGGATGCTGCCAAGGGACATGTGCCACCGTCTCTTGACACTGGGCACTCAGTTTGGGACAAGTCTCCTGCTTGAGCCCACTAACCAGCATGGTGAAGGTCAATGCATGGGGAGAGGGGGTGATTTGTGCCCCTGCCCGTTCCCGCCGCCCTCCTCACCTTTCTGGTACTGGAGCCAGAGCTGCTGCTGGACCTTCTTGCTGGGGAAGTGGATGGTGCAGCTGAACTCGGAGCCGTACAGCGCCTCTGCGATGTAGTGGGAGCCAAACTGCTGGATGAAGGAGAGCAGCTCCTCCCGGCTGCTGTCCTTGTTCAGGATCTTCAGGATGTTTGCAAAGCCTGTGGGAGGGAGGAAGGGGATGTGTGTGGGTTGGCCAGGCAGGGCTGGCAGCCACAATCCACAGGAGACAGCCCCACAGGATCCCTGCTCAGGTCATACAAGTCCCTGTGTGGGTGCAAAGTGCAGTTCTTCCTCTCTTACCTCCATCATCTACCTGATCCTTTGGAATCCACCACCTGTTATAACCCCGGCCTGTGGCTCTGAGTTCCTTCTATGATTCCTCCCTCTAAGAAATTTCTCAAAGCATTTTACAGGGATGTGCACGTGGACACGCGTGTGCACACACACCCACACCCACCCCCTCCTGCCACCTCCAGTCTGGTGGCACATCATCAACGCTCTCCCCAGAGGATGTGCTTGGCCTTTCCTTGGCTGTATCCATAACCAGAGGTGTTCCATCTCTAGTGCACACACCCTGCACGACTGGTATCTGTTTTTGGGAGAGCTGGAGACAGCCCAGAGGGACACACGGGGCTGGGCTGATGGCAGCTCCATGGGTGTGCAAAAGTTGGGGCATCACTTGAGCAACATCCACGGAGACAGTGGGGACCTTTGGCATGGGATAAGGACATGGACCCGCACTGCTCCATGGAGGTGAAATATCCTGGAAGCGCTGGTGACTCCACAGCACCTCGGCATCATTTAGAATTGCTGATATCATCGTTTTGGTTCAGTGGTGGGATGGAAAACACACTGCAAGAAAATACGTCATAACTGTCACCAAAATGAGATTATCTGGCTGGTTGGTTGCTTGGTTTATTGAAAGGGAAGGCTGGTTTAATAAAAAAAGCCAGAGGAATTCATTTTGAGCTGAACCCAAGTATTTTTTTCAGCTCTGAGCAGGTTATTTCATTTTGGGGCTGTGCAGCCTGTTAGCACTAAAATCTTTTTTTTTTCTTTCTCTCTCCATTTAACAACTCGTTCATTTTTAAATAAAAAAATGCTATTTTGAAATGAAAAGGCAAAACATTTCAGGTCGCAACAAAATGTTTCAGCATTTCTGAAACAAAATGTGTAGCTATAAAAATGTGGAAGTGAAATGTTTTGACATTTGCAGGATCCTCCCACCCACCCCTTCTTCATCTGTGACTCCCAGCTTTATATGACCCGCTTTTACAAGTGCTTTGGGTCCTTTAAATACCACATTTTTTCAAGTACTTACTGATTTTCATACATACACGTACACACAGCCACCCCCCACGAATCCTCCCCGCGGCGTTTCTTATTGGATTCATCCTGACTTTGACCTCAGCTCTTGGCTGAGCCGCACAAAGTCCCTGCCTCAGTTTCCACCCTGTAAAAAGGAGGAAAATCCCTCTGCCTGCCTCTGCAGCAGCGCTGGGAGCAGACCCCGGAGGTGGGAAATGTCAGTGGGATGCTTGGGGCAGAAGGACACTGCCCACCCACCCAGACACACGTCTCCCTGCCCCTGGAATCCCTCACCTGCAGAGAGGGTGATGGAGCTGAGCTTCACTCTGTAGAGGTTGCTCCTGACCCGCCAGTGCTGCACCATGGGGTAGCCCATTGCCTCGTCGTACTTGATGTCCCCTGCAAAGGAAGAACCGCTGCTGACCACGCTCTGGGGAATGCTCCCACCAGGCAACTGCTTTGTGAGGGGTGGGAAAGGGGATGGCTGGAGGGACAGAAACCTCCCTGGCGGTGATGCCACGGGGTCATGGGGCTGCTGGCAGGACCAGCGCTGCGGTTGCTGGGAGCTCATGGGGATGGAGATGCTGCCACCTGTGTCAGGGTGGACTCACACAGCCCTTAGACTGTTTCTGCCCCAGGCACCCAGGAGGGATGGCACAAAGGACCCTGAGATGCCACTGGTGCTGATTCCTCTCAGGAACCACGCTGGGATCCAGGGTGGGAAGAGGGGTTCTTAATTCTGCACTTGCCCCAGGGGCACTGAGCTCATACCAGTGAGAAGCTGGAGGTCGGGAAGGGGCTCCGAGAGGACACCACGGCACTGCTCCTCCACGGGCAGTGGGATCACCAGGAGCCCGTCAGCCAGCTGTGGGAAGTCCTTGATGAAGTTATTCTCCCTGCAGAGAGAAAAAGACAACTGCAAAGCAACGATGCAGGGCACGGCCGGGCAGAGGGGCTGAGCTGCCCCGGTGGCACTTGGGACAGGCAGCTCAGGAGGGCGAGGGACATCTCCTTGAGCAGGAGCCCTACCAGGGGATAGGGTTTGCAGCCCCCACTTCAACCCATCCCTGACTGTGCAGCCCTCTGAGGTGATGCTTAATGAGCTCCCCAGGGACCACAGCTCCATTAGCACTCCAGAAGCATGGAACTTCTCTCAGCCTGGGGACCCGGCTACTATTTTGGCCCAGATTTTCCAAGTGGGCCACTGGAGAGGGGATGGAGAGCGGTGAGGAGAGAGGAACAGCTGCCACACCTCAAAACTGCCCCTTTCCACACCTGCAGCATCTTGATAAGGACAGTCACCAGGCACCAGACCAAGCCCTGCTGGGGCTCCACACAGCAGGCAGCACCATCACCCCACAGCTTCACCCCCTGGACGACTCTCTCTCCAAAAGGAGCAAAAAGTACATTTAGAGACAGGCACCAAAAAAACCCCTCTCTCGTGTACAGCTCACAGTGCAATTTTACTACACATGCAGGATCTTTTCTAACCTTGGCAGGTATAACATTGTATAATAGGCCCCTAATGAATTGTTTCTAGAACAACGGTACCGGGGATATTATTTGAAATGGTGAACAGACAGGTCTCTGGGAGACGAGCCTCCCCCGGCAACCGAAAATGCCTCGCGCCTGCGCAAAGGAAACGGGAGGGGGGATTTTAAATATTGATCTTAGAGCCAAAATATAGGCCAGGAGGCTCCCCGTCCTCCGGGTACGGAGACAAAAGGGCAGCGGAGCAGAAGAAAGGGAGGTTCCTGCAAAATCAGGTCAGCCCCAGGAGCCGGGGGGAGGTTCAGGCTGGCAACGCCTGCTCCAGCTGTGTTTTTTGGAATAGACTTTCTGTTAAACAGCAGCTGGTCTTACTCATCTTTCCCTGGTTTTACACCCCCAACAGCCCATTCCTGGGGGGATGCTCCACCATCCCACGGTCATCTCGCAGGTGGGGACACCCCAGCTATTTCCATGAGTCCAACTGTGGTGAGATGCTGAATTTGTAGAACACTTCCCCAGGGTCCTCCCACTGCTCTGGGGCCAGGATATGGCCAGTGCAACCTGCACCAGAGGTGAGCAAGAGGCCATAGCACTGTGCAACCAGCCTGGGGATCTTCCCAGCCCAAAGGCTGGTGAGAAGCACAGGGATGAGCAGCTGCAGATGGGAACACATGAGTGGGGTCCAGGAAGTGTTCAAGGCCAGACCGGACGGGTCTTTGAACAAGCTATTCTAGTGGAAGGTGTCCCTGCCCATGGCAGGGGGCTGGAACAAGCAAGGTCCCTTTTCTAACCCAAACCATTCCAGGATTCCCTGGCTGCACAGTTAGCAGCTGCCTCCTGCTATACCCCCACCTCAGAGCTGCCAGCACCTGATTGTGTCTCAGGAGCTTCATTTTAGTCACTGCCAGAGAGAAAGTGCTTTCTCTGTCTGAGGGGAAAAGCCTCTTGCTCGCACCGTGCTCACAAATCTCCTGTTGATCCTGCTGGGTGTGGGATCCCCGTGGTGGAGCGTTCTGCTCCTCTGAGCCCTGCAAACGGGGAACTGCAATTACTGCCGGAGTCAGGAGCCGTGTGGGTGGTGGGAATCGGGGCTGCAAAATTAGGCATGTTGGGAGGGAACAGGGGAAGGAGCGTGTTGGAGTCCCTGCTGCTCTGCCTCAGCAGAGCAGGGAAAACATCAGCGCTGCCAAATCCCAAAGCCATGGAGAAGCGTGATGCTGCCCTGGGAAAGTGGGATGCAGCTGCACTGAGCCCACCTGCCATCCTGGAGCATGGGGATTGTCCCCTCCCCGATGGCTCAGCCCCATACCCTGCACCAGGGGTTAGCACAGAGGCCAGGAGGGTCACTGCCTGCCCAGCCCCACATCCCATCTCCAAGAGGACCAGGAGGGGATGCCCAAAAGGACAATGCCACTGGCTGGTGGCACCTTCCCAAGTGCTCTCTCACATGAAGAGACAAAGCTGGCATGCCAGAAGAGCTGAGTCCCAGGGGACAGAGACACATGGCATGACAAACACCACAAGCCTGTGTTCACCCATTGCCCTGCACCCCAGCATGGAGCAGAGAAGATGCAAAGAAGCAGCATCTCCTCTTCCCCCCGTCAACCCACCTGGAGCATCTCACCAACACCTGTCCATGCCATGAGCCCATAAAACAGCTGTCCCTGGGCATGAGTGGGCTCAAGGGGACCCATGCACTGCAGCTGCTGCCTCTGTGAGGAGGTATTAACCCAACAGCTGCACTCTGCAGGCAGGGCTGCTCCTGCAATCCATTTGTTTAACTGCTCTGCACTTGAAAGGTCAAGGAAAAACAAGGGGCAAGCGGCAGCCAAGGTGTGGGCACACACCCAACCTGTGCCCACAGCATGTTCCCATGAAAGGAAGGAGCAGAACTTCAGGAGCACTTCCATGACGCATTTTTGCTACCAGACCCTTCCTGCATCTCTTTCCCCTCTCCCCACCTCCAGACCCCCACTCCCTGCCATCCCAAGGAAGGGATGAGCCAAAGCCAAGCAGGGGGAGCACTCGCTGGATGCAGAGTGCAGGTATGACACAGCCCCTCTGCAGAGCCTCTGCTGCCTCTGGGGGTGCAGGTGATGGGGACACACCAGGCAGGGGAGACACTGCTGCCAGAGTTGCCCAAGGCATGGCATTCCATGGATCTGCAGCCGGCAGAGGGCTGCAGCTCCTCTTCCACAGGGCCTTAATAATAAACCTGTGGCTCGCGCGCTGCCCGCTGTGGAGGCACAAAACGAGAGTTCCTGCCAGGCTTTTGTGCTCTCTGGAAGCTCTGATCAAAGCTCTGTGGGAGGGGCAGGGACACAGACAAGGGGAGGGATGTGACAGCATCCCTGTGCACGTGCCTCTGTCTGCTCCCTGCCCAGCCACCTCCGCACAGGAGCAGGACCAGGTGTGGGATTCACACCTGGGGCTCGGGGCTGTTTCCAAGAGGCACTGCAATGCCTTCATGACCTGGCAATTCCTACCAGTCATGGAACTAGGTTTATTCCAATGGGATCAGGAGGCAGCCAGGCAAACCTGCTAGGACCACAACATCCTCATCCTTTGTTCTGCTCTCCCAGCATCTCCCCAACACTCAGGGAGCAGCTGCCAGATATTCAGTGGAGCAGCGAGCACGTCGCTCTCTCCAGAATCCACCCAAGGGCACAGTGCTCTCCTGGTGGGGATCTGAGCATCTCCTGGGGCATTTTGCAGATACTGAGTCATTATACAAGGAAATGCAGTTTCTCCTTCTCAGCCCTGGTCCCCAACAGCATTCAACCCAGAGTATGTGCCTGCTTAGAGAAAACTGACTTCCATATAAATGAGTCTGGTGCTGGGAAAGGTCAAGTAGCCAAAGGCTTTAGTGAGCTCTGGTACCAGCAGGGTGGGCTCAGGAGGAAGACTGTTGTTTGGATTAAACTGAGCTCAAAATCCTGGCCTTGATGGACACTTGGTTTAACCTTGAAGTCATAAAACAGGCTTGTTACCTCTGGTGACACAGATAACTGACAGCAGTTCCCCTGTCTCAGGGTGCTGGTGAGGTAACAGCTGCTCAGGTACCAGAAGGAGGGCTCAGGCAGTGAGAACCCACTGTACAGCTGTTCTCCTGTCCTTCTGACACCAGATACAGAAACTAGCCATGTTTTTGGGGCCTCTGACCTTAAAAACCACCCCCAAGGTCACGTGGCACAGCCGTGGCTCGGTGCAGTTCAGGGCTGCATTGCTGCTCTCCGCAGCACTGGCAGCATCTCCCACAGCCCCTGGGAAGCCTCCAAAAAGGACCAGTGTCCCACAGCACCCCTGAGCAAAATCGGCTTTTGGGGGAGCCGGAGAGCCTGATGCAGACATTGGGGAGTAGGTGGAGTCCCGTGGTCTTCCTGGATGGGGCCACGGCTGGCAGATCCTGGTCCATGGCACAGTGATCCTGACCCTGGGGCACTGCATCTCCTTGCTGAGATGCTGAAATCCAGGGCCAAGCTTGCAGTGGGATTCTGGCCTGCAGCAGGGAAAGATCAGCTGGTAGCTGATCATTCATTTAATTTTCCTGTTAGCAGCATGTCTGGGTGAAGGAGCAGCTTCTCCTCCTTGGCTCTGTCAGCTGTGGCTTCCTCCCTTCGCACTCTGCTCCCAAAGGACACGGCCTTGAGGACGGACTCTGCCCACCAACATATTTGGAGACCCTTCTTGCACCTGTACAACTCCCACTGCAAGCCCAAGCACTAGCTGCCACGGGGCTTCCTGCCACCACCCACCACCCACAGCAGGTAAACAATCTGCATTGCAGGAACCGGGCAAGTATATTCATGAGGGGGTAAATATATATATATAAAATGACCCCACAAGCGATTAGCTTATGCCCTGAAGCGTGAGATTTAATTACCCTTATCTGAGCCAGCACAGCTACAAATGTTAATCACATTATCATCCAGTGAGCTTATGTTCAGCAAAGTGCCTACGCGAGGACCGCGCTTTCTGCTATGCAAGTCTGAGAGGACGCCTGCTCTGGCAAAGAATTATTTATTAATCTTACTTCTTTCTGTCCCACATTGGCTCGGGGAGAACATGATGGATTTGAGGCTATTTAGTGCCAGCTTTTCCCCCAGCTTTCCCTTGGAGAAGTTCCCACCAGGGTGGCTGCAAGCTCAGGAGAGCCCAGCCTGCATCTGACATGGGGACATTGATAAATAGCTTCTTTTTAGCTTGTCATCACCAAAAAAAAAAAAAAAAAAATTGATCTGCAGTCACTGGGAGACAGAAAAGAGGGTGTCCTGTTGCCACAGCCACTTAGGAAAAGGTAAGCACACTGTAAATCTCCCCCCATGTGTCTCCATGACCTCAGGCACGGGTGAGTTATAAAGGTTTAATGCAAATCCTCTGAACCAGCAGTTACTTACTCCAAATTTACTGGGCATTAATTTCAGCGAGCACCCACCCCTGTAGAACGAGGCAGGATAAAAAAAGTGACACTGGTTGGGTTTTGCTGCGTCCTGGAGCCCCTTCCAGCTCCCCAGCTTTCAGCCTTAACCATGGTTTGCACTGTTTTGTGGTCAGACCAGGCTGTGGGGAGAGAGAGGACACACAACCCTGATCCCTCCGGTGCGGCCACAGCCATCGCCCCCATTCCCCCATCAGCCCCTGATGCTGCAGGTAAGACTCTGTACTGCCCATCCTTCCATGTCCCCAGCATGTCCCACTTCAGTGCCAGCAATAAACAGCCTGACAATATTCAATAGCTGCCTTACCCCCTGGTTCAGGGAGAATTAGCATTTAAATTGAGGTGTTTCAGGAGGTAAATCATGCCGGTGCTGGGGCTGCAGTGCCTGTGGGAATGCTCGGTGCTCTTCAGGCCAGTTCAGTGGGTCTGCAGGGATGGTGCTCAGCACTGTCCCCTCCATCTGCCCTTGGGCTGAGCCCCAAAACCCTCTGTGGGGCTGGGAGCAACTGGGACCCTCTTCCCACCTCCTACTCCCCCTTGGATTGGGCTCCAGCTCCATGGCTCTTTGACCCCAGCACTGGAATACTGATTGTGGTGCCACACTGGCACAGCTGTGAGAGACCCTCAGGGGCAGCACTGTGGCTCCTCTTCCCTCACTGTGCCCATTCTCAGGACAGTGAAGAATGGGAGGGGACACTGAGAGCCAGGGCAGAGGGTGGTGGCTCTCACCAGGGTCTGTGGGTTCCCAGGAACTGCAAACACCACTGGTGCCTGTGCCACAGGCACGTGGTGCCATGCAGGGACCCCAGCCATGGCACAGTGATGGTGGCAGCCAGCAAATGACATCTGGACATGGGACTTTAAGACCTGAGACAGCAGTGGCAGCAGGACAGAAGGGCACAGGTGGTGGGGGCAGCACTGCAGGGAAAGGGATTCCTTCCTAGTGAATAGTTTATTCCTTGTAAAACAGGAATTCAGTTGATCCAAAGGTATTTGTCAACTCTGCTTGAAACAGGCA
>NW_020955703.1:771159-815671 GCF_003031625.1 Empidonax traillii
ATGACATCTGGACATGGGACTTTAAGACCTGAGACAGCAGTGGCAGCAGGACAGAAGGGCACAGGTGGTGGGGGCAGCACTGCAGGGAAAGGGATTCCTTCCTAGTGAATAGTTTATTCCTTGTAAAACAGGAATTCAGTTGATCCAAAGGTATTTGTCAACTCTGCTTGAAACAGGCACAGAACCTGAGCAGAGATTTGTTTTCTGTTTTTTCTTAAGTACAAAATAGATGGAGGAAGACAAACAGTTCTCATCAGTGCACTGCCACCACCTCCACTCCTCCCAGCATGTCCTTTGCCTCTCTGGGAACTAAAGGCAAGTTCCAGCAGAGACTGTGACTGCTTTTCCCTTCTCCATTAGCGCACTGGAACATCAACCTCTTCTCACATCACCACTGCTGGTGTTGAACTGATAACTCAACTCTCCACAGCTCATGCCTGAGCCTGGGTCAGCAGCTCCCTGTGGCCCCAGAATTCCTGTGCCCAAGCCCATCAGCATCATTTCCTCCAATCCTGGTCCATTCCAACCTGATATTCCCACAGATATCTCCAGACATCCCCCAAACACTGAAGCCCTCTTCTAGTCCACACAGCCCCGGCGACGCCACCAAGCACTGAGAGAAGCTCAGGCAGCAGCGCCCACCACTGCAGCACTGATGGTGAACATGATATTCATGTTCATCAGGGAGAAAAACTGCATCCTGTCCTGAAGTAATTTCTAAAGGAAACACAAAGGAATTTGCTTCAAGATGGAGAAGCAGCAAGGGACAGGAGCAGAGATCTCCCTCCTGTATTCCACTGAGCCCTGGAGCAGGCAGCCAGTGGGAAGAGGTGCTGCTGGAGAAGGTCCACCAGCAGCACATGGCTCTGGCCAGCAGAGGCAACAAAGTTCAGGTGGAATATCCATAGCCTGGCCCCTGTTTATCACTGTTTACTCTTCTCCCCACCCTGCTCGCCATTACGCAGCTATTCATTTATTCCATTAAGGAGTGTCTCCTGTGGGTGAAATCCTGTGGTAGGCTGTGAATCTTTCTTCTTCCGGAGTGCCTGTTGGGAATAGGCTGCGATGGAGTGCCAAGTAAAAACAAATTTGGGAAGTTGCAGTTCCCACAGCAACGCCTGGTGCCTGTGCAGCAGGCAGAGTGCAGGCTCAGAAACCTGGATTTATGCCTTAATTGTGGAGTCAGGGCTGCAGAAGGAATCCTGTGCAAAGCTCTAGTTTTCACTCTCTTACAGAACTTCGCAAATATATGGATTATTCCCTTTGAGTTTGAAATTTTCTGTGCTTGAACTAAGTTTAAACGTGATTTCCTGCAGGAAGTTTTAATAAAGGTAAAAAAAAAAAACCATGTTTGAGTGAAAGAGTGAAGGGGGGGAAAAAAAAAATCAGACATGCTCATGGCTGGAGAAAAGGAAAAGAAACAGAGAAACACAAACTGGCTTGGGCTGGAAGGGACCTTAAAGATCATCTCATTTCAATCCTCTACCATGAACAGGGACACCTGGCACTAGCCCAGGTTGTTCCAAGCCCCTTCCAACCTGGCCTTGGACACTTGCAGGGATGAGGCAGCCACAGCTTCTCTGGGCAACCTGTGCCAGGGTCCCACCACTCTCACAGTGCCTCAGCAGCCTTGTCCTGAGCCTTGAACCTTGTGGCAGGGCCAGGGTGACACACCTGAGCCACAGGCCATCCCTCCTCGACTGGAAGCTCTGGGGAATTCCCAACACCTGATTCGGACGATGAGAAATCCTCACATCTGCAAAGGGCTGGTGCTGCTTAGCGTCTGCCAGGAGGATCCGTGTCTGGCTCCATGTTATCTGCTCTTCAAGGCATCTCCCTCCATTAGCTTTGTCCCCACTGACAGCCAGAGGCTCTGACCTTGTCGGCTTCCATAAGCTCAGCAACTCCCAGCTCTTTTAGGGTTTGAGACGATGGACAGACCTCCTGGAGCAGCTCACGGAGCTCCTGCCCACCAACCTGCGGCCACTGTGAGATGATGTGGGCAGATATCCCCACAGGGATGCTTTTTCCATGCCTGGACGCTCCCTGTGGGTGATGATTTCAGCGCTGAGCTGAGCCAGGGCCGCGGGTCCTCTGTTTGGGTGCTGTTTGCAATCACTTCCCAAGCGCTGCTCAGTCAGTTCCATCCCTGGCACTTCCCTTGGCATTGTTTGTAATGAAGCAACAAATGCACAACTCCCACTGCCTTCAGAGGAGCCAGGACTACCCGCCAGGACTTCCCAAGGAGCTGGCGCGAGGCTGGTGCCTGAGTTGCCTCCAGTTCCTGTGGGATTTGGGCACGGCGACACACAGACAGTCCACACACCAGCAGCCCCTCGCACCAGCAGCTTTTCCAGGGAAACCCATAGCCCAGCTGCAGCTTCCTGGGAAGCACAAGCACTGCCTTTAATATTAATATTTGCCTTTCCAATGTAAATGCAGACCCAGCTCTCCGCTCGGCACACACATCCATTCTCCTTAACAATTTGAGATCTTAAACATTTATTTTTTTTTCCCTCCCTCCTAAGCTTCATCGTTAACCTTTAAGATGAAGATAAGGCATAAGAGTTTGGAAAGGAATCAGGAGGGACCTTGGAAATGAGCCAGGAGTAGTGTTAACACTGGGCTGCACATCATATCTCTTCGGTTCTTCTCTCCCCCGGGGTGATTCGGACTGCTCTTGACTACCACCGTGGTATTACAAACCCTAATGAGGTTTGGAAAATAAGAAACCCACTGCGGCGTGGGAGAAACTAATAGAAATTGTTTTGTCTTCTCTCTATTAGTCATTAGAAGCAGAAGAAAAACAGCCACAGGCAGTGGCAGGGCTGCAATACCACCACACATTTCATATGCTGGCACTCCGACAAAGTCATTTCGACGCAGCTAAAGCTCCCACTTCCCCTCTGCACCAGACCTCCCGTAAGCCAGCATGGGCTTCAGCTGCACCAGCAGCCCTGTGCCAGGATCCTGAGCCTGAGGTGACCCCAGTGCCTGCCCAAGGTGCCCATGAAGGATGCTTGGCCAGCCCACGGCTCTACCAGCCTGGTGTCCTAAAGGGACAGGGACAGGCAGGGGGGCAATGGCAGAACCCAGGCAGGGCAGTGCCTGGGGACACTTCCCATAAGCAGCATCTCCCTGGCACTGTCAGGCAGCCAGAGCATACGGAGAATTAGCTGGAATTTGTGACCACATCTGCAGAGCTGTGTTTCTGTGTGTGGAGTTAATTACGGAAAAACCACTAACGATGTGCAGGGTGGGGTGATGGCACCTTGCAGTGAACTCACCCCTGCCATCCTCCCAGGGAACGGCAGAGCCCAGCCCCATTCCCAGGCTCAGAGAGGTGTCTGGAGCACTTCCCACTTTGCTTCCCTCCTCCCAGCTCTGCAGCCATCACACACGGGCTGCCTGATGACAAGTGGCAGTGCCATCACACCTTCCAGATGTTCACCTGCTGCCCACGGGCAGGGGCACAGCTGGTGGGTGGCACCATCCTTGGAAAACTGGGATCAGGCACACAGCCTGCTCTGCCTGCACTGGGCTCCTTCAGCCCACGCTGGGGGAGAAATGAACCGGCACAAACGCCCCAAGCTTTCATCTCCAGAAAATCGCAGCCCATGGGAGACTCCTCGCCCAGCTGCAGCCTGGGCAGGGAGAGAGCACGGCCATGAGGAGCTTTGCTGGGGCGTGGGGAGGAGGGTGAAGGGTGCTGGGCTGGTCCTGCCTTCCTGTGCGCTCAGCCACAGCTCCAGCATCCAAGCCAGGTCACACTGCCCAGGAACCATGTGCAGTGGGAGCTTTAGATCTCCTGGGTTATGCCACATGCCCTGTGGGTGGGAATGTAACAGGGGACGGGAGGGATCCCAGCACAGCCTGTCCACCACTTTTGGGTTCAACTACTGGGGGTCAAGCCCAAACCCAGCACTTGCCCCCGGGTTCATGCAATCAGGAGTTACACCACAATCCATTGCACAGCAAATCCTCCATCTCTGAGGAGAACACTTGGGATGGGAAAGAGGAAGACGAGATTTTCTGCTGCACTGAGGATTGCATCCAAGCCCTGCTGCTACCTGGGAAGCAGGTATGGCTTGACAGCTGGCGTAGCTGTGGAGCACTCAGATATCCCCACGCTGGTGCCTGCTCCTGACTGCACTGCCTGGAGCAAGGATTCGCATTGCTAAGTCAATGTCAAGCTGATTTAGTCCTTGGATGGGAAATCTCCATCAACCACTGCTGGCACTAGTGAGGAAGAGCAGTCACAGGCTGGTAGGTGCCAGCCTTGTCCCTGGAGGGGACACTGAAGCGTCTCCATGGTGTGAGAAGCACAAACCCACAGCCCATGGTAATGGTGACCACCACAGTGCCCATGGCATGATGGAAGAACGCTGCTCTCACAGCTTGAAGTTGTGTGATTCCAATTTACAGCCTCAAACCCTCCTGTGTCTCTCTCTTCTTGCTTTTCAGATGAACATAACCCTCATTTTCATGTGTCCTGAGTGGGTGTAGAGCCCCTGTGGCCCAGGAGCAGCTGCAGCCTTTGTCAGATGAGGAAGAAAAAAGCAGCAATTCCTCTCTCCAAGGCTGTCCACCACTGCAAGGCTATAAAAACAATAAGGACCCCCTGGGATGAAAGGTACTCCATAAATCTGAGCTGTTATTACAAAACCAATATCCACCACATCTCTTAATAATGCAGATTAACTGTGCAATAACACCAGCTATAATTAGCATCATAAAAGTCAGATATGGGAAAGGCCAGCAGGTCAGCAAGTCCATCCTTAAGAGTGCTACTCCCAGCACAGGGAAGGGGGAAGACTCCAGGGTGCCTCCTCCTGATTCCATGGAACCATGGAATCATTTAAGTCGGAGAAGACAGGCTGACAACAGCAGAGCAGGGTCCTTGCAGGAGGAGCCTGTGTGCCAGCCCAGCTCCCTGATGGACGAGCATTCCCCCAGACTCTGCACCTCCCATCCCACAAGAAGCTCCCATAGCCAGGAGACAGGACCTTCATAGTCACACACACACACCCCACCCTGCCTTGCCCAGCAGCATTCCCAGACTGAGATCCCACTGCCTGCTTCCACCCTGCCCAGGGACCAGCACTCCTCCTCACTGCCATCCCAACCCAGCTGACACACAGAGCAAGCCCCGACACTCCCTGCCTTCCCCCGCCTGCTGCTTCCATCACTCTCCTCGCCTCCACGGTATAACCAGCACTTCAGCCCTGCCATCCCTGTGGGCCTGGCAGTGGGAAGGGCAGGAGGGAGTGCTCCCTGCCCGGGCTCAGCACTGCACTGCCCAATTAGTGCTGCTGCGTGGCGGGTTCCGTGCGCGCTGCGTGATGAGCTGTGGGAATGCAAATCCGAACTTGCTCCGCCGCAGCAGCAGCTAACAAGATAATGAATATTTTCATCAGCTGCAGAGAATACAAACATCTGCACAGGCACAGCGGCGCTGCTGGGGCTGGGGGAGCAGGGGCACAGTGGAAGAACAGCTCCTCAGCATCCCTCGCTGCAGGGGCAGCAGCTCCACTGCCAGGGAAAGGAAATTTCTGGTCCCTGAACCCAGAAAAGCCTGTGGGTTACACTCTATCAGCTCCTGTGGGTGCTGCTACTGTCTCTTGCCAGTGTCTGCAAGAGCTTTCTAATCCCCCTGCCGTGGGCAGGAACACCTTCCACTAGCCCAGGTTGCTCCAAGCCCCGTCTAACCTGGCCTTGGACACTTGCAAGGATGGGGCAGCCACAGCTTCTCTGGGCAACCCGTGCCAATGCCTCACCACCCTCTGATTAAGGAATTTTTCCCTAATCTGAATCTTGCAGTCAGGGCTGTAGAATTGTTTTTGGGCTCTGGCTGCAGTGGCAGGTTCCACCCTGGCCATCCCTGTTCCTCCTCCTCCTCCTCCTCCTCACCAGGGCTGAGGCACAGGCTGGGAGAGCTGGGGCTCTCACAGGCAGTGGTCAAAAAGCAGAGACCAACCCTGTGCGAGGTCACCCTGCTGCCTGCACAGACAGGAATGAAATGGAGCAGCTCAGAGGCACATCTGGAGCTGGGATGTGGCAGCAGGAGCGGGAGGTGGCTGTGATCATGGGCAATGAGTACACAGTGGCCCACTCCCTAAATCCTACCTGCACCAGGCACAGAACCATTGTGAGAACCTCTAGAACCTCTCTCTAAACAACCTCTATGACAAAGCACCTCTTCCACTTGCAACCCCTTCTCTGT
Organism: Empidonax traillii; assembly: GCF_003031625.1. Classification (NCBI taxonomy): domain Eukaryota; kingdom Metazoa; phylum Chordata; class Aves; order Passeriformes; family Tyrannidae; genus Empidonax; species Empidonax traillii. Next base: position 777,383 of record NW_020955703.1, read on the forward strand.
CTTTAGGGTATCACTGGCACTACACTTGCTTTTGTTTCTCTAGAAACATAAAAAATGCTTCCAACCCAGTGCAAAAGCATGTGGCTGCAGACCACCAGCTCAAAGCCACACAATCTGTCCTCCTTTCTGGTGGAATGAGAACTTTGAAATGGAATGAGATGTAACACTGACCTAACTGACGGAGTGCTGTGCTAATTGCATTAGTCATTTATAGAACAGAGTGATAAAATCTCACTGCTGAGCCTGCCAGCGAAGATGTGCTCAAGGTACATGTATGCAACCTGTTATGGGCTCTGAAAAGTGCTGCATGGATTCAAAAAGCTGCCAGGATGTTCCCAACATCAGGTTGAGAGGTGGGATAGAGGAAAATCAGCTCAGAGAGGGGCCCTCTGGAGGATGCAAAGCCACTGCATGAGGCATGGCCACAGCAGGCACCAGGACTTCTCTGCTCTGCAGGCAGCATCCCTGGCTGGGAGCAGGCACAGCACATAGCAGGAGTGGAGCATCACATCCCACAGCTGATCCCACTTCCCTAGAGCTGCTAAACTGCTCACAACCCCTTAGCTGCTACTGAGCACCACGGCGTGAGGCTTTAGCCTGGCTTGGAAAGACATCATTGCTTCCAACTAGCGTGTCTGAGGCTTCAGAGTTGTGAACAGGTAATAGAATTGCAGCAACAAATAATAAAAAGAGGAATGAAATGGAAGGCAGCCACTGGAAAAGAGACCCATCCATTATCCTGGCCTGAAGGGTAATAGGTAAACAAGGCGTTGGTGCACGGGGTTGGTGCTGAGCTCACCAGCACAGGAATAATAAACAGTGCAATTATAACTCCTGTGCTTGGAGGTTTCAAAAAGAGGGAATAACATAGGGAAAAAAAAAATCCACAGTGTTAATTTAACTAGTTACAGACATTCCACGTGTGATGCTGGGGGGCAGCAGGATGTCCCCACCATGGCTGACTCACGAGCTCCCAGCCACAACACCACTAGCAAAGTCCCCCCGGCTTCTCACACCCAGATGTGATGCTGGGCCCAGCTGAGCCCCCATCCCAGCCCCTGGCAGCACCCATGGGTGAGGGGGAACCAGGTGGGAGCTCACATGAGGTGCAGGGGGAAGCAACAGAGTGGAGATGTTTCCCAAAACAGCCCTGGAAGGGATGGTGCCGAGCTGCCAGCTCACCCCCCTGTCACTGCGCTGGTTTATTAAGGGCTGAGAAGCGTCGAGGGGAAGGAGTGACAGATTTAAAATTAACTTGCCAAACTCCCCATCAATATTATGACAATTCCCTGCATCACTTCACTGACCTGACAGCATGAATGGAGCTGTGTGGAGGCAGAGCTGCGGGCTGGCAGCACCTGGGGCGGGCGCCCATCCCTCTCCGTGGTACCCCAGCCTCCTCAAAGCTGTGCTCAGCACCACCTCCAACCTGCGCTTTTCCTTCCCCAAGGCTGGAAAGAAGCTGCAGCCCTGTTTCACAGGTAGGGGTGGGAGAAACAGCATCCCACAAGGACTGATTTCCAATACTTGACATAGTACAGCACGGCATGGCATGGCACAGCATGTCCAGAGCTGTCCTCCCTGGATATGGAGAAGGGAAACCACTAGGTGCTCAGCAGAGTCTATGCAATGTGGGAGCAGCAGCATGAATCCTTTCCCTCTCTCCAGCCACCAAACAATTTTGGCTTCTTATCTGCCCCTCAACACCCTGAAACTCCCCAGACTAGCTGCATCTCTGCTGGGAGGGAAACAAATGGGGGCTACAGGGGTATTCCCTGTGTCCTGGGGCTATGGGAAGCTGGAGCAAGAGCCAGGACAAGAGGCAGAGCCAGAGGCAGGGACAGGAAGGGACCCTGCTCAGGGCAGATGGAGGCTCCTGGGAAGTGCTCTGACATCCTGTTTGCCATGCAGCAATAATCCAGCAAGTAAAGCTGGCTCCACCGGCAGTATTTTGGGATTTCTCCATATTAATGGCATAAAAGCAACAGTCTGAAACTGCAAACGGCTTTTAAACAAAAATCTCTATTCCCTCATGGCGAAGAGACGGCACAAAAACTGATAAAGAACAAACAAACAAACCATTTGGAAAATAATTCCTCAGCGATTTGGGAACGGCACGGAGTTCGGGCTCTGCCCCACCGTGAGGCAACAGGGGGAAAATCGCTCTAATCTAGTCTTTAGTGAGCTGGATCCACTGCTGAGCCTCCCAGCTAGACTGGAAGGTGTGACTGGAATAGATCAGCTCCAATCCCATCTACTTATTAGCACCACACAGTATTTTGTCTTATGAGAAGAACCTTTTTTAAAGAAAGCAGAGGGGTGCCCAGAAGAAGGTGGCTGTGAATGTGCATTTGGCTCAGTGGTGGAAGGAGCAAGGGGGGGTTTTGCTGTGTGGTGGAAAATCCCTCCTCTGACCCCTCTCAAAGCACCCACAAGGGACCACACAGGAGAAGCAACACTGAAGGAGTGCTTTGATTTAAAGCCTTGCAATAAAACAGCAGCATCAGCACTGACATGGGGCACTCCTCTGAGCAGGAACCTTGATGCTGCCATGTCCAACAGATCACCCCAACCTCCGTGGAAATGATTAGTGGTTATTAAGCCACCTCAGTACAGAAAAGGGTGTCCACAGAGCTCCTGACTCCTGAGGGCTGAGCTGCAGGGAGGCTGTGGTGCTCACATCCTGCTGGCCTGGGGCTTCACTGTCATTGATGAGTGGGGAAAGGGTCCTTGGCACCAGCACAAAGGGATGTGGGAGCAGGGACAGGCTCTAGGCAACACAGTAAGTTGTTCCATCAGTCCTGGTGTCTATATGGAGCACGTCTGGTGCAGCATGAACCAGTCTGCCTGCTGCCCAGCCCTGCTGTGGGTACATTCTGGCTGGCGTTTCCCCCTTCCTCCATCCTTCTCTTGGGCATTAACCATCTCCTCAGTCACACCACTGAAATCCCTGGGTGCTCCCCAACCCCCTAGCATAAAGTGACACCAGTTAAAGGGGAAACCCAAAATCTGAGGCAGCGTGTTGCTCTGAGGTCTGGCCCCTCCCCAGGTGTGCAGCCTTCCCACTGCCAGCCTGCTGTGCTGGGTTCCCATGTCTTTCCTTACTCTGCATCCTGAAGGTTCCTGCTGCACATCCCCATCCTCTTCAGCTGGTCAGACACGCTGAAGATGTTGGTGCCTCACCCCAGTGAGGGCCAAGCATGCCCAGAAGGGTGTCAAGGGATGGACCAGGCTGGGTGGGGCCAAGCAACAGGTCAAGAGGCAAGGGGCAGAAGATGATGCCCAGGAAGTTCCACCTGAACACGAGGAAGAACTTCTTCACTGTGCAGGTGACTGAGCACTGGAACAGACTGCCCAGAGAGGGCGTGGACTCTCCCTCACTGGATTGTTCATGAAGTGCCTGAACACAATACTGTGCCACGTGCTCTGGGATGGCCCTGCTTGAGCAGGGAGGCTGGACCAGATGACCCACTGTGGTCCCTTCCAACCTCACCCATCCTGTGATTCTGTGTGACCACACAGCCACCAGAAGGACAGAGACTGCAATCAGTGCTGCAGCCCCTCAGGTGGCAAAGAGACCCCCCTGACAGTAATGGGATGGAAATTCTGTGGTAACTCATAGGTGTTGCCCAGGCCAGAGTGTGTGAGGCAGCTTTTCCCAGCACAAAGGCTCCCTCCCAACACCATGCTGATATGCCTGGCAAATCCAGAATATCCTATTTATTACAGACACTGAAGATGCGGCGACATGGGAAGCAGATACCATTCAAAGGACTGTCACATCTGCATAGCTAAAGGATCCCAGCAGTTATAAATCCCTCTAAAATACTCAGCCCCTTGTTCTGATAGCAGGTTCTTGCTCCTACTTTGCAGAAACAGGCTTTTAATCCCTGGTATTAGGCAGCTTCCTGCTATGTTTCAAATGCACCAAATTAAGGGCTTCTCTAACAGCTGGTGTCTTAATGCTCAGAGAGGTTCTTGAACATCTATGAAAATCAGAGGCAAATTACATCTTTTAGTTAATAATTTCTTCTCCATTAACCTCCTTCTCTTCCCTTGTTAAGAGATGATGTAATGGTGCTTCTACGGCGTAACCCACCGCCGCCCTGGGCAGCCTGGCCGTGGGGAAGGACACTGTGCTCCGGGAACTGAGCCCTCCTCATCACCGCCTGCTGCCTCTGGAGCCGACAGCCTGCATTCAAATGGGAAAGGGCAGCCGTCCTGACCTCCCAGGCTGCTGGAAGTATTTCTGGAGCAAGACGTGCTGCCTCCCTCCAGGCTCTGAGCTCTGCCGAGCCAGTTCATCGCACGCTACAGTCTGCTCCGTGCGGGCAGCTTTGCAGGTTGGCTCTCGTTTCAGACCCGCTTTCCCCTGACCCATCACAGCTGTTATACCTGGGACTAGGACACTGAAAATCCTGTTTGGCACAGCAGGTTGTGCAAAGAACTTGGCTGTCGCTGTGGGGCCCCTCAATGGGAAAAGTTTCCCCACGTTGCACTCCCCGGCCATATCCCCGTCCAGCATGTGGGAAGGAGGAAGGATCACTAACAGCCCTTTCTTTTAGCCACAAAACCTGTCAGCCAGAGGCCCAGGGGCTTTGGGATCTGGCCCCTGGAAGATGTCATCCTAACACCTCAGGTGTTTAATCCCAAGGGCAGGTCCAGCATGAACCACTCCTGATCCAGCCCTGCACTGCCCAAACCCATCATCCCCAGGGCGCCCTCAGAGGGGAAAACTTGGAGAAGCCACATCCCAGGAAAAACCAGTCCCACAGACAACATTGTGTGCTTTCCAGCTGGAATTTAGCCCTGAGGACAGGGGATGCATTTGCTACCTGGAAACATCCCTTAGATCCAACAGTTGCTGGAAAACTTTATCTCTGCAGCCCCTGGCTCTGCTCTGATGGACCCAATGACACTTGTAATGTGTGAGGGAGAGAAAGCAAAGAGGAGTCCAGTGGGAAAACTGCCTTTGTGTCCTGTCAGTTCTCACTTCCAGGAAAGGCTGAGGCTCTGCTGGCTCTAAGCACTGCACTGGCTGCGGCTTTCTCAGCACCTCTGTGCTGATGGAGGTTGTAATGCTTCTGCCATCAAGAGAGCAGAAAGCCAGAGTTCAGCCTGAATCCACAGCCAGGAAAGCTTTGCACTCAGCTGGGGAAGAGCACCCAGCAAAACTCTGTGGTCAGCATGGGTGAACACCCACAGCTCCAGTTAAAATCAGAGGCAGCAATGAGGCCTCAGTGCCCAAAGAGGAAAGAAACACTCAGTGAAAAACACTCAGTGCAGGTGCTGGGCTGGGAAGAGCCATGTCTGGGTGGAAATGTGGGCTGGATTCTTTCCTGACTGTGGTCAGTGCTGCTGCTTTGAAACTCATACACCCACCCTGCCCTACACCTGATCAAAATGCAGCTGCACTCGATAGAACTGAAGAAAAATAACTAAAGAACTCATTGTCCAGCCCTGAATTCAGCAAGCTCTCCTCTGTGAGCACTGCAAGGTGAAGGTATTTACCTTCAGCTCATTTACATTATTTATCATGCTATATCCACAGCTCCTCCCAGTGCTGTAATGGGGACACTGAATAAAACAGCTTGCATAGGCTGAAAATATGCCAAAGGAAATGCTCTTTCCTACTACAGCAATTAAATGTTGGAACTCATTGTCACAGGATATTGCAGAGATGAAAGACATCAGTGTTCAGAAAGAGATGAGGCAACACTACCAAGAAAAGCCCACAGAACACAATTAAAAACTCATCTGATGATAAACACTCTGGCCCAGTAGGGTCCTGTGTTGCTGCCTGGGGGAAGGATGAGCAAGTAGGAAAGCCATAGATACTTGTTGTCCTCCTATTCTCTTCCCCTAGCGAGCATATCAGAGATGCTGGCTTTGTACCACTGGATCTTGGTCCTGTCTCACCATCCTGCTGTTCCCAAGACCAGGAGCAGAACCAGGACATACCTGAAAGTCATCTGGAACACCTGGCCTTGGTTGACATGCTGGGTCCTGTTGTTATAGCCGTGGAGCATCTCCCCAAAAAGGGTGTCGTTGAACTTGGCATCCGACTTCAGGCACTTGGGGCCCTCGCAGATGTCAGAGAGCATCAGGCAGGACTTCCCATCCGGGGCCAGCTTGTACTCCTCCACACACCTGAGGGGCACCACAGGCAACTTTGAGATGGGCCAGGCACAGAGCATCCCACCCCACCAGCCTCTGCCAAGCCCAGCCAAGCCCCACCAACACCTGCAGCAGCTGCCTGAGCAGGAGAAGGGGTCACAGAGCCCAAATCCTCTGCCCAGGCTGGGATGGGCGACCAGCAAACAAGCACAAGGCTCCCAACCCTGCTCCCTCGTGCAGCAGCATGGCCCATCTGCCTGTAGCCAGGGCAGTGAGCACCCTGGTTTAGTGTAAGGTGTCCCTGCCCATGACAGGGTGGTTGGAAAAGACATTCCTTAAGATCCTTTCCAACCCAAACCATTCTGTTTCCAGTCTCTCCTGCCTGGAGCTGCCCCTGCGCTGGAGAGCAAAGCTGAGCCCACTATGCATCTGCTGCTCAGGTACAAACATTCTCATGTCAGAGCAAAGTAAAATCAAGCTCCTGACCCTTTTTCCACCCAGCAGTGCTCTCCTGCAAGGAAGCAGCTCCAGTATGGCTGCTCCTTTGCTCTTTGATCCCACTTTCAAGCATATTGTGGGTAAGATGCACATGCTCACCTTCAACAGACAGGAAGGGAAACTGAGGCAGGCAGCAGGGTGTGATTTAACTGCAGACACTGGAGACCTCAGTGGAATCTTTTGGATATGTCCTTACCCTGCTTTCCTCCTCCTCCTCCTCTTCCAGCTCTTTTCCCAGCATTGTGGCTCCCACCTGACAGGGAAACCTCCATTCCCTGCCTGCCCCTTCCTCCCTGTAGCCACAGCACTCTGCAAACACCACTCCCACCTCCATCCAGGCCTGCTTCCCTCTCCCATTCCTCTACTGCATGTTACTGCTCCAAGTACAACTCCCACCCGTCTGTCACACTTTTCCTTGCCTGTTCCCGAAGTGCAGCTCAGCCTTGAAAAGGGATTATGGAAAAAAATAAAAATAAAAGGAAAAAAAACCCTGGGAAACAGTCTCTGCCCTTAGGGAATGGAAGACTGAAATGCAGATTCCCTGCAGGGGCATGGATGGAGACCATGGAACATCCCAGGGTTTTCTAGATCCTCCCTACAAAGGATGACCTTATGGGTTTCCAACCCCTTCTGCAGGCACAGCACAGGCAGCGTGCTCTCTCTCAGTGACTCAGCCACTCTGTGCTGCTAAACAACAATTAAAAAAAGAAGGCAGTGGAGGGAAAAACCCCACAACAATCCAGCAAAAAGGGATAAATAAAGGAGAAGCTGGCACAGGCAAAGCTCCCTGTGTTCCTCTTCCCAGGGAGCAGCCAGGGCTGCACAAGGTCTCTGCTGCACTTGCAGCAACGAGACTTGACAGGGTAACTCCTCTGAGTTACTGTTAGGAATTTGCTCCCCCTCTTGCTTGTGGGCATTTCCTTCCCAAAAGGGCTCCTTTTCCTCTTCTTCACCTAATCCTTCCCCCTGGGACACGAGGGAGGGTCCTGGCTGTGCCTGAAAGTGTGAACCAGCCATGGGATGCAGCCGGCAGAGCCGGGGTGGGCGATGGATGGCTGCAGCTGTGCAGCATAAAGCCAGATAATCACTGAGCTCCTTTTAGAGCACACTGCAGCCAGGGAGATCTTCCTGAGAGAAAATGCTAAATTGTGTAGGATTATAGGATCCCGGCCAAAATCAGGGATGAAACTCTATTTTAAGAGAGGCACGGGGGGGGGGGGGGGGGGGGGAAATAAATTTAAGAAGTTGTGTTTTTTAAACAAATCCTCCATCTTCCCCCTCCAACACACAGTGTACAATTTTTGGGTCCCTTCACGGTGAGTCACAGATCAAACTGTACCATCACACAGTGGGGAAGAGGAGGAAGGTGCATCTGCTCACACTGCTCCTCACACTTCCATACACTCCTGCCCACAGGCAAACCAGGTGCATCTATTCCCTGCTGGAATTCAGCTCCATGTACAGCCTTTCCCTTGGACACCCAGCTCCGCTGCTGGGCACGCTGGTGGCACAGGAAGGGTGGCAGGGATGGAGAAGGGAAGGGGTTCTATACAGTGGGAGAAGCGGGAGCCTTGGAGGAGACTCACCCACAGAACATGAAGATGGTGCTGGACGAGGGGTCGTGGGGCAGAGGGAGGGTCTGCTGGAGACAGAGCTGCTCACAGCCCCCGTTGAAGCCATCTGAGCAGTCGATCCCTTTGGAGTAGTCATAGCAACCGGTGCCGTCCTTCATGGGCCGGAGGTCCTCGGGGCACTGCAGCAAGAGAGGGACAAGGCAAGGTCACCTGTGGGTCCTCACCTACCCTGGAGCCCCTGCCCAGGGGGTGCCCTCCCAGAACAAGAGCCAGTGCTGCTGAACTTGGTTTACACCTAAAGGAGATGAGTTTGTCCTGGGGGATGGATGGGGCAGCCCCACGGGCCCTGCCTCACCTTCCACAGCCTTTGGGAACGGGGCAAGGACTTGGTTGCTGCCAAAGCCTTGCTCCCCATCCTCCCTCCAGAGGAGGGTGAACCCCCGAGGCAGTGAAATTACACAGCCATGAAGCCTCAAGCCTGTGTGGGGCAAAGTGGGACAACCGTATGGGTTTGTTACCTGTTCCTCCGAGACACAGAGGAGTCCAGTGCAACCCAGAAAAAACACCTCAGCATCCAAGACCAACCCAGAAAACCCCCAAAGTGCTCAGGAATGACCCAGAAAATCATCTCAGCCCACACCAGGCAGGCCAGCAAGCGTGGCTTTGGCATTATCTTCAAAAGGATCTTGCTGCCTGCCCTGGGCAGGACCAGCCCATGGCAGAGCGGGACTGGGGCAGCCAGGATGACATCCCAGGCTCATCAGTTTTCCTCAGCCAAGGCAACCATGATGAGTCACATAAGCTGGAGATCTGGCTCTAGGTTTTAATTCCAGTTCCCCAGCTTGTTTTCCTTGCCCCAGAAGAAAAAAAGCAAGCAGGTGGCAAATGCCATCGATAAATTGTCACCCAGATTAAAGCACTATTCCACTTGCATTATTTATCCCTTTTTGCCAAACACACACGCACACAAACAACAACAAAAAGGCCAGGCCTTGAAAAAATACATAAATCTTGTCTAGGAGCAGCTCACAATTAAAAATGCATTATGGAATTTCTTGAAGATGAGTTAGACTGGAGCTTGCACAGGTAGTGATGAAGGCAGGTTATAAATGGCCTCTGTCAAGCAGAAGAAAGGTTATAAAACCTCTATACTTCGTGCTTAAAAAAGAAAATCAATTTTCCATGTGAGCAAAATGCTGTACATATTAATAAAAGTTCAGGAGAGCCTGGACCCCGTGCTCACCAATGCAGGCAGGGTCCTGACAGGAGATGGGCTGCTGAGCCACACTTAATCTTGGCTACTCAAGAAGCAAACTGCCCATGGGGGACAGCAGAAAGGGGCTATAGGGAGTCCTGGCCCACCCTGAGCAATCAGAGCCCTTGAATGGTTTAGATTGGAAGGGACCTTAAAGATCACTTTATTCCAACCCCCACTGCCAATGGCGGGGACACCTTCCACCAGCCCAGGTTGCTTCAAGGCCCGTCCAACCTGGCCTTGGACACTTCCAGGGATGGGGCAGCCACAGCTTCCTAATATCTATTCTAAGCCTACCCTCCTTCAGTTTAAAATCATCACCCCTTGTCCTATCCTGCTAAAAAGTTCATCCCCATCTTTCTTGTAGGATGAGCAGTTTCTCTCCACCTCCTGCAAAGCCTGTGCCATTTTCCTATGGCAGCAGCACCAAAGCTGCTTCTGCCCTGTCTGCAGCAACTGTGCTGTCTTGATCTCTGTGCCAGTCACCCCTCAGACCCTACAATGCCTCCCATGCCCTCAGCTCCGAAGCTCAGGTGGTCATTGCAAACCTCAGCACCTTCCTTGGGGACACCAGGTAAGGTGGGAAGGGAAGGCACAAGGTTTTTCCAGTCAAAGGATCTTGGCAGCTAAAGGCTCTGGAACAGGGTGCTGCCCATCTCTACAGACTAAGCAGGGTCCCAGAGACACAGTTTAGGAATAAGTAGCCCTGATCAAGCACGAAGCAACAGAAGACACGGGAGCTGCACATACAGAATAACGATGAAGGAGGAGAGGACACTTAGAACAATCTGTGCTTTTCACTGCCTGGGAAATAGAATCAGCATAAGAGTGTCTGTGAATCTGCAGATACAACACTTATCTCCTGTGGTCTCCTCCGTGTCTGCCGGCCCTGCTGCAAGAAGCAGAGCTGTGCAAATTGGGAGAGAGGAGGCATCTCCCTGGAGGACACGGAGGGCTGCCTGGAACAGCATCTTCTGCTCCACGGCACCACATCCACATCTCTGCTGCTCCCCCCACACTGACAGGGATTGGGAGTGGGGGGTCCCAGGGCTCTGCCCAAGCACTCTCAAGCTCCCAAGGGACCTTCCAGGGTGCTGAAGGCAATTGGATGGGGCTGTAAGTCAGCAGGAGCTGCAGGACCACAGCCAGAGGATCAGTCACGGCTTTTATGAGCTGTCACTTTGAATTCTCGCCTTGGCACTGATCCACGTGCTGAGCTCAGCATCTTCCCCAGCCCACAGAGGAAGAAGATGGCTCTTTCCCTGGGACTGGGTTAGTGGGTCACTAAAGCCCTCCCTCCCTTAAGTCCTGCTCTGCTCGAGGCCACCCTTGGGATATTCCTCCAGTTTTGGCTTTCAACCACCACGGAAAGTGTTTCCTTTCAGTTTGTAATTATGCATCCTAATGCACATTAATTAGAGCAGGCAAATAGCTCAGCACAACATTTGCAAAAGAAAGCACCTCCTCCCCTCCACATCCATCCCAGCTCGGAGCAGACCCAGCTCTCCAGCCAGCTCTGTGCCACAGCACAAAGCTCCCCAGGCAGAAAGCTTTGGTAGCCAACACACAAATATGGGATGTGTCCCTGCTCTGTGGGGCTGGGGAATACAAAGATGCCAGGGACAAGAAACCAGGGGATCCAACAAGCTCAGCAACCAGTGCCAGCCTGCAAAACCAACAGGAGAGGCAATAGCAGCCCCTGCACAGAGGGGTTTGCACAGATGAAGAGGTGAATGGGGCAATTTTGGGTATAATAAATCACAGAATGGTTTGAGTTGGAAGGGACCTTATAAATCAACTCCTCTGCCATGAGCAAGTTGCTCAAAGCCTTGTTCAACCTAGCCTTGAACACTTCCAGGGATGGGGCAGCCACAGCTTCTCTGCAATAATAAAGCTGTATAACAGATCTCCCTGCCTCTGGAGCAGAGGATTTCCCATTGAGATGTCCCACCCATAGATCAGAGAAGGGCAAAATCAAAGCCTATTTGGGTGCAACTATATTCTTGCCCACAGGAGTCAGAAGTGACCCAGGAAGAGGCTGGTTTGTGCTAATCCTGACTCCCTGGGCTGTGCTGATGGGTCAGTTCGGGCTCCTGGTTGGCCTTAGAAAATCAGCACTCACCCTGTGTTTGCTGGGCTTTTTTAAAGGAGCAGATCTGTTCTTGCTGACATTGATTTGCCTGGCTTGGGCAGCAGAGAACCAATAATTATGGTGAGTTTAAATCAATGCCCCATCAATTTAGCTGCAGTTCAATTTGCAATCTGCCTTGGCAGTGACACAGGACGGAGGGGCTTTGTTGGAAAATGATTAGAAAATCAATAAGCAACTTGGTCAATAGTTCTGTCTGGGCGATCAGGGGTGGCACGTCCCTCCCTGGTGAGTGGAAAGCTGGCGAGACGTGGTGCCCCAGCAGGTTCTGGTCATCTACTTCTGCATGCCCCTCATCGGGATACAGGATGGATCCATTTATCCAGGGATGGATCCTACACTGTTAGCAGCAATTCAAAAGAAAAAGCTGTTTGTGGTTTACCCTGTTGGACCCACACTGCTTGGGTTCACTTCCAATACCCAGCCTATCTTTCATCCATAGATCTGACCAGCAAAAATATCTCAGGGCTTGGGAAGAGGGTCTGCTACTTAATCCATGCTACGGGGAGGAACAGAGATACAGGGAGAGGCTCCAGCTCATGGTCTGCTCTGAAATGCCAAGGAGAAGCTGTTACCACACAAATGTAATTCCACTGCCTTGCAAATCCACTCTGACTATGCAGAACTGAACTGATTTCTCTGTGACAACAGACAGCCCTGAAAATTGCTCTTGGCATGGGGAAAGAAAACTTAGTTTGTCGTCGTTCTGTGCACTAGCACTGATAACACGGATCCTGCAGGCTAAATGTGACCCACAGCTCCAAGGCCCTGACCCTGCTGCTGCCAGTGGGTTTGTGGAGAAGGAATCACCAGCAGCTCCATGTGTTTTAGCTGATGACACAGCTGGGCAACAGCCCATCCCCTCCCATCCACGCCAGGCAGAGCACCCGGGTCCTCATTCCTGTGACTGCAGTCAGCAAATGAATTCTGAGTACACACAGGGAATGGATGTGCTGAATAAGAAGTGCTATTTTTATCTGGTTTGGTTTTTTTTTTTTTTTGAGAAACATGCTTTTTTGCCTTTTAAATGACATCTCCAAGGTGACACGGAGTGGCAGATCTGGCAGGACCTGCTGCCACAAGCCCGCAGCCGCCCCTGGGAATACAGCAGATCCAGCCCCACTGCTACACAGGGCTGTGGTCTGGAATGACATGAGATACCTGTACCCATCACTGTCACCCCATCACAGTGTGTGGCACCACGTGGCCTCCTGCCATCAGGACTGGGCTCCTCTGCCCACCACCAGCATCCTCAGCATGGCCAGAGCAAACACGACAGGAGGAGGAGCATCTTCAGGAAAGAATGCAAGCACACAACAGAACCTGTACAAGATTGTGCCTTAGGAAAACAAATATCTGGACAAGTCCAAAGCTCATTAGCAGTGAGATGGGTGAGGGGGTCACTGGAAGTAAAATCATTCCTGGCACAGATCCCCCAGACGAGAGCACACCCGCTCTCCATCTGAGCTGCCTCCCAGAGCTGCTCAGCTCAGCTCCTTGCTTCCATTATTAAGTTTAAAAAAACCCCAGAATATTTAATAAAGTGTTTCTGTAGAGAGTAAACTGCCCTTTTTGTTATTCCACTCTGTTTTCTCAACAACAGCAGCCTTCTTGTCAGAAACTTCTGTGCCGGGGTGCCGGAGGTGATGCTCTGGGCACAGATGAATCTGTATCTCCTCTGGCTTTTGAAACTACACAGGGAAGCTACCACCAAACCCTGCTCCCAGAGCTGCTCCAGGTACCACGTTCTCATTCCTGGATGCATCCAGAGGCGAAACCCAGGACTCCAGTCTAGTGCAGCCCCTGCACTGCCAGCCTGAGGCTGCACAAACGGCGGGTGGCCCAGTGCCACAGAGCACCAAGTGCCATGTCCAAACGACCTAATGACCCCCTTTGTGCCAAGGCATCCTCGCTCCTCACCGAGGAACCTCCCCAGTGTGAGACAAAAACATTAATCCGAGCCACTGCCGAGGTACAAGCAAGTGCCAGCATTTTAATGAGCTCCCGACTCTGCACTGGCGTGTATTCATTTGCTTGTTGGAGCTCAGAAATGATACAAGCGCAGTAAACCCCTCTGTGTCCATCTCAGCATATTCTGTGATTCTGTGAGATATATATATATATATATATATATATATATATTTAAACAATTCTAGCTTATTCTGCCTTTGCTTTCTTGGCCCAGGAGGTGCCCAGCAAGCAACGCTCCTCAGCAGCAGCAGGACAGAGCATGGTTATATACTGCCCAGTGCCTGTGGGTGAGATTTATCCCTCCTCTCCCCATATTTTGATCAAATGTGGCCAAAAGCTGGTTGCTGAAGCACTCTCCAGTGCTACCCCTGCCTCACCTCCTCGGGGCAGCATCGTCCTTGCCACCCCCAGCTGTGACAGACCCCTTCCAACACCCCACTGCGGGGGAACGTCCTTCCCAGAGGGAAACATTACAACAGTTTTCTGAAATAACAGTCATTATCTTCCCACTCCTTCCCTCCCCTCCCTCCTTTCCCCCTGCTTCTTTTTCCCTTTTAAAGATCATCAATCATTATTTTAGCCTTAGAAAAATCAAACCCATCTGTCTTCTCGGCTCCTGAGCACTCGCTGTGATAGTTTGTGTTCCTCAGCCTGGCCCTCCTATGACAGAGGGATGGGGGATCCATGGAGGAGACCAAAGCTCTGGGCAATGAGGCAGTGTCTCTTTGCCCCTGGCCACCACACAGCTCCCGGGGACCCTCCTGGGGAAGTCGCTGTGTGTATGTCTGCACCTCAATTCCGAGTGGGATGGATTTGTTTCCAGCAGCTGGTGGGATGCCATGCACACAGACAGAAGTGTTCAGAGCTCCTGGAGCAAGGAAATCAGGCCAATGGAAACCCTCCAGCTGCTTCCCTTCCAGAAGTCACCAACTGCTAATTTTGGGGTGTTCTGGTATCTCTGGCCCATTGGGACATTTCTCTTCCTAGCCATGGCAGAGGCTGACACCTCCAAAGACCTCCAGGAAACCAGAAATACAACCCCTGCCCCATCTGACATCCAGGGTACAGCCCAGCCACAACGCTACACACCAAATCCTATAACCTGACCCAATCCCAAAGCCCCAGCCCATCTGCAACCACAACACACGAAGCATCCCAGTCTGCTGGGGAGCAGTGGGACAAGGGCTGGTGCCAGGCAAGCCCTCAAGAATGCCTCTGAAAAAACCAACACTGGAGAAAACGGGGCTTTTATCACCCAAAGCACTTCCTCCCCACGCAGGCAGAGACTTCCAGCCCAGCTCGGTGCTTCCTGAGCTATTCCACTTGTTTTAAATTCGACCACTTGCCCACATGGTGCAAACCCCCTTTTGCAGCACTGAAAGCAAAGGAAGGCAAGTGGTGTCTCCCACTGGCTGCCAATACCAACCCCAACAGCCTTTGTCACCCTTTCCTCCTCAAATCCATTTTAAACACAGGTTTTTTACCTGGATAATCAAGATAAATCCAAAACCACAGGCTCCTTGGAGTGGGGGCTTGATGTTGAGCTCAGGGGGCTTCTGCTTCCAACCACAACGTGCATAAGGAGCCTCTCCTGCTCCAGGGAGCCAGCAAAATTTTAAAAGGATTAGAAGAGACTGGTTTCCTCCTCATCTCCCTCCCTGGTGTGTGCATCTCTGCCATAATTAGCTAGGTGCCTCGCAAGACAGGGAAGGATGAGTTTTTATTTTTCCATGAACAATTGTCTGTCAGAAAAATGCAGATTTGATGAAGCTTAAGTGCTTTGTGGGATTCCATCAATTACATCTCAAAACTCATTGGGAAATTAGGAGAGCATTTAATTTTGACAAGGTTGAAATGTTTTGGTTTCCATCGCCTAATTTTGTTTTTGTTTCAGGCTGTACACCGGGATAAAGCAATATAAAAACATACAGCTCCAGATGATAATGTTGGAATTAAACATTTCCCCCTCCTTCATAAAAGGGAAATGTTTTGAACCAAAATATTCTGGAATTTTCACATATGTGAGGGATTTCTGCATAGCATTTTGTTTTGGGCTGAAAGTGCCAAATGTGCCACTTCCCCACAGGAAAAGCTCTCAGCATCACCCACGTAATTTCAAAGCATCTCCCCACAGTCCTCAAGCCACCCCTGGGTGGAAGGCTGGAAGGAAGAGACCACAGCAGCAGCACCTGCCCTGACCCTTCACTTCTAATCCCACTTCTCCCCAAAACGGTTACACTCCTAAATTAAGCCACTTCTCAGCAGTTGAGGAACAGCCCAGCATTCTGATGTGGAAGAGAGCAAGAGAAGGATTAACTCCACACAGGCTGTGCTAAGGCTTATACACCTGTGTGGACCATGCCAAATTTCTCTTCCTTCTGTGTCTAAAAAGGCTGGGACCAACACAGCACCGGTGTCACCGTGGGCCACAACTTCATTAAGTGCCTCTCTGGTGGATGCTCTTCCTGCTGAGCCAAGCAAACTCCCTCCTGCCTGGCGGGCTGACCCTGTCATCATGGGAAGGAACAGCTCACATCGTCCTTGCAGGCAAACTATGCTATTTTCTCGCTCAAATTAGAAATAAATCTCTGCCAGAGGAACCTGAGCCTATGAGAGAGGAGATCAGCAGGATTTCACATCTGTGCAGAACAGCAGCACCCGCTGCCTGGGCTGGGTGGACTCTCCTACCTCTTGCTGGCACCTCTCCCAAGGTGGGATGAATCCTGGAGCACAGCAATGCTACGAGCCCTTCCACACCCACCTGCAAGAGCCTTGGCCTCTGTGGCACTCTCATCTGACCTAAAGAACTAACTCACCAACATCTTCCAGGCACCACAGATGTTGCAGAACCATCAGACCACACCACCTGCCCCAGAAAAGCCACAAGGAAACAAGGGGCTAGTTCTGTCACTGCCTTGGCACGGGATCCCGAGCTGCCTTCCTCACCCCCAGCTGGGCAGCTCCTGCCCTCCTGCTTCTCCAGGTTGTCCTACAGTGATGAAACCCCATCCTGAGAGGCACCATGGGGCTCAGACACACATCTTCACTGCACACCTGTACCTGCTGCTGCCTCCTCCCACACTGATGCCAAGGACACCCAACACGCACCAGGAGAGAACCGACCACCTCCTCACCCAGCTCATGTGCTGAGGCCAAAGCTTCCTTTCCTTGGGCTAAAAACCTTCAAACCCTCTTATTTTCCTGGGGCTGCAATCCTGCCTTTCCAGGCTTAAAAATGCACAAGGCCATGGGGCAGCAGATGTAAGTGACCCCCCTTCTCTTTGGGGGGACGAGAAGACTGGCACCAGTGAGCAAAGCCAAGCTGAGAGACAGGTGGGGAAGCCTGAATTTAAGCCATGATGCAGGTGTTTCCTTCAGTCTCTCAGGGCCAGTTCTCAGGTTTTCATCTCAAATAACAAATCACCAACACACGAGTGTCAAGCACTTTCCCTCCTTCTGCATCCTCCCTCTGGGTTGTGCAGCTACCACCGTGCCAGCAAAAGGGATCAACAACACACAGTCCTTTACGGGCAACAATCTCACTTATTCCTCCAGCACAGTTTCTCCTGGTTTGCTGTGATCCCTGCAAGACTGTATGGAACAGACACTGCACTTGCAGAGCTACCAGATTCAGAGAAGCTCACTGGGATTTTATTTTCGTGGGAAATGCCCACAGCTTCCACAGATCCAACAGCAATTGTAGGATGCAACAAGGAAAAGCAGCACGGAAATTGGTTTTGTAGAGCTTGGGCATTGTTTGATCATGTTAGGGCTCTGTGGCAAGGCTCCAGTTAGTGATGCCAAGGTCTTACCAAGGTTGCCACTTCAGCAACCTGGTCTAGTGGGTAGCATCCCCACCCATGGTGGGGGAAGGTTAGAACTAAATGATCTCTCAAGTCCCTTCCAACCCAAACTATTCTATGATTCTATGATTAAAATTACCCAAATAAAAGGCCTCCGACGAGAAAAGAGCTGCAGAAACCCTTTATGCACTCATGCCATCTACTGGGTATGTGTAAAACTAACAGAAAACCGTGAGATGAGGGGAGGAAAGGGTCCCATGGGAAGTGAGGGATGACAGCAAGGGAGCTGCCACCCCTCCCGGTGGGCATCCCACCAGAGAGCCTGTGGGGTCTTACAGGTGATGCCTTGACTGCAGGATTTTAAGTGAGCAAAGCAACATCCTGCCTTCTCCTCCCTCAGCCCAAGGAGACTTCCCTCAGCCAGATGAGCTGCGAGCAATCCACCCTCGACATTTCAACCGAGACCTTTTAAGACTGAACAATCAGGTAATGGCAGAGCCCACGCCACTAAAAACCCGGAGATAAATGCATCCCAGTCCTCCCAGAATTACTGGAAGCTGTATTAAGGGCATGAAGAAACTGGTAACAGATGATGATTCTAAGTAAAAGGAGTAAGAAATCTTGGAGATTTGTGCTGCTCCCTGGTTGAGCCGCTCGGCTCCGGCTCTGTGGTGTATTAATTGCTTACAAGGCTGCATGTATATTTTATGCTCAGTACCTGCCTGGAACATTTGTTGGATTTAGCCTTGATTGATGAACCACTGATTATATACTTCTGTGGTCCTCAGCAAATTAATAAACTGTTGACTGGTAAAGATTAACAACATGTCATGATTTGTGAAACTGCGTCCAGAGTAAAGCTGGAGCAAACCTAGTGCTAAAATTAGTACGCAAATGCTCCCTGAACTCTATAAAAGGGGGAGAGCTTAATTAAATTACATCCCGATATTGCCCATAGCACTTACCAAATTGGCAAATTGAGTTCACAGCAGTTCAGCTTCAAAACTAACTGACATCCCTGCAAATTTGCAGCACGTGACCCCACCCCTGCTCGCGCTGGAAGCTCAGCTCACACCCAGCAGGCTCCGTGAGCAGGACTGGGATGAGGAGGGGATGTACTGCCCAGTGCAGGGGCAGTGCAGAAGGTGCCACAACCTCACACACCAGGGCTGCACAGAGCTCTGAGACTCCAATCCCATCCCCTGAAACCTCACTCAGTGCCCTGAGCATGACCCAGGGCTGGGGGCAGCCATGGAGCACAGTCAGAAACACGGGATAGTGCTCTCCAGGCCTTTGCTTTTTGCTGGGGGACCTACAAGCGGGTGATGAGTATAAAATATTGCACTGGCCTGGGAGAGCTGAACGGAGCACTGTGCCCCTGTGTCAGTCGATGGGAGACAGGGAATGGAGGTGGGATGCAGCAGCCATCCCCACACTCCCTCTGGGCAGCTCAGCTCTGCTGTCCTCAAGCTGGGACTGGAGAGCTGGGGGGAGCATTTACTCCATGACTGGGAGCTGTGGAAAAGGGCAGAGCAGCCTCATCCTCCTGCAGTAGAGAGGAAAAGGGGTGAAGAGTAAAGTGGGGAGAGGCGGGAATCTCCACAGCCATCTCCTGTCCCCATGGGATGCACGGACCCAAGAGCCTGGTGTGATGTGTATTATGGGCATCTGTAGTCCCTGCATGTCACCTCCCACCCATGGCTTCCAGAGAGTGGATGCACTCCAGGAGAATGCTCCTGCTGCTCCTCTTTTCTCCCTGCACTGTACACAGTCCATTCTCTTTGCACACAGCCTCAAGTCAGGCATTACAGCGAGGGGGATATTTTCCTGGAGTGACACAGTTTTCCATTTCTGCCTCTCTGCACGCCAGCGTGGCAAGCACTAGGCCTGTAATTTATTGACAATTTCTATCTTAATAAATCCTGACTTTTTAAAAGAGGCATTTCTTCCCAGCAGCACGGGGCGATCAGAGCCCCGATTGCTTCTGACAGTGCCTGGGAAGCAGGCTGGCATTCAGAGCAACACAAAAAAGGGGGAAAAACACCCCAAAAGCCTAGAGAAAGGGACAC
This sequence comes from Empidonax traillii, assembly GCF_003031625.1. Taxonomy (NCBI): domain Eukaryota; kingdom Metazoa; phylum Chordata; class Aves; order Passeriformes; family Tyrannidae; genus Empidonax; species Empidonax traillii. The sequence continues at coordinate 796,819 of NW_020955703.1, forward strand.
ACACACACAAAAATAACGACAATGGGAAAAGAAAGGAGGGAAGGGAGAGAAGAGGAAAGGGGGAGATGGCACCAGGCGTTGCTGGTGACACATCAGGCTGTCGTGCTAAATGGCCTTAACAAGCAACCGGAGAAGGGGATAATGAAAACGCCTCCCCCTGGGACAGCACAGCTCCAGCCTGACCTTTCCCAGCTGCCGTGTACAAACATCTTCAATAAATAAAGAGACACTTAACTCCTGCTTCTGCTGAGATGGGAGGGATGGGGTGAGGGGGCTCTGCCTGCAGTGAGACGAGGGGAAGGGACAGAGGGTTTTCAGGGGGTTTTGGAGCAGCAGGCACGTGTTTGAGGGGCTGGCGGGGGGGCGACTACTCTTGACCTCCTCGGGGGTCACCACTGCTGCCTGGCAGGCAGGGACTCCTACAACAGACAGAGGAGAAGGGATGCTCCAGGTTTCCCCCACTTCCCAAGGCTCTGCCCTGTGTCTCTGTGTGTCACACGAGACTCACACAAAGCTTCACTCACAGGGAAGACGTGACTTTGCTGTCAAGGTGAGGCGGGTTAGAGCTGGGCGAGGTGCTGAGCTCTGCTACTCCCACCTGGAAGCACAGCAAAACCTCTCTGTGCAAGAGTGGCTGGGAACACCTCCCACCTCCCTGGAGGTGTTCAAGGCCAGGTTGGACAGGGCTCTGAGAAACCTGGTCCAGTGCCCTGCCCATGGCAGGGTGTTGTAACAAGATGATTTTTAAGGTCCCTTCCAACCCATTCTAGGATTCTCTGACTCAGAGTCTCTGCTCAAAATGAATGGTTTAGGGTCTAGGAGGTCTTTTGGAGGGAGGACTGCAAAACCTGGGAGTCAGCAGATTGTCTGGCAGGACACGACCAGGTTCAGAAACAAATCAAACCTCTGAGGGTGTCAGAGAGGCCCCAAAACGGAGAGGACGGGAGGATGCTTCATCTTTCTTCCACACTGGGAAGCACAAGGCAGGAGAAAAAGCAAGACAGCTTCCCACCTATGCTTCTAGACAAGCAGGAAAACGACCATCAGCCTCAAGCACTTTTCTTTCACTCATCTGAGCCCACTCGGGCTGCTTCCCTGAGGTTCCAAAGGGATCTGTGATTCACTATGAAGGCCCCAGCAGTGGGGGAAGTCCACCAACAGCACACACATCCCCCTGACCACATCCCCCAAAAGGGAGCAGGTCTTATCCCCCCCTCTGGCTTGCCCCTGGGGCCCAGCAGGCTCAGTACCTACCACACAGCCCGTGGAGTCCACCTTGCGATCCGAAACACACTTGAAGTTGCGGGTGCAGCCACCGTTGTTGCGGGAACAGTCTCGGACCGGCCCGAAGGAGGAGAGCAAGTCATTGATGGTTTCGAAGTAGGTGGACAGCATCGCTTCTTCCCTTGGAGAGAAAAGGCACTGTTAGGGCTGGCAGGGAGCTGGAGCACGTGGCAGGGGCAGGGCTGTCCACAGGGAGAGGCTCTGGCAAAATCCCGGCATTTTGATTAGCGAAACGGAGCCAAAGGAAGCTTCCCAAGAAAATTAGGGCTTTGTGATTATGACATATAATAAATTTGCTGCGTAACTCTGACATCCTTCACAGAACCGACCAGTTATGGGGTTTCAAGGATACTATCTATCAGTTTTATGCAAACTAGCAACCCGGAGATACTTTATTAGTAGCCTGGAGCTGTGGGTGAATCCAGCCCTGCACTAGACAACAGCAAATCCAAAACCATAAAACTCTTCCTGAGCTGGCCCAAGCTTCCCTAAGCATCCAAACGCCATGCATCATCCAGGGACACTGTCAAAGCTGGAAAGACACGTGAAACTTGGCTTCATGTGTGCTGGGATGTGGATGTGGATGCTCATCCCCGTGCTTTGCTCCAGGGGATTCAGGGCACAGCTCTGTTGCTCTGCTCCAGCCCATGATGTGCAAAGCCCCAGGCACTGCCATGCCATGACACCCCTCTCTTAAGCAGGCAAGAAGCATAAATGCCTAGGAATAATTCCATGGCCATGTGAAGCCTTGGGAAGCTCCCAGCCCTGCCTCTCAGAGCTGCATACACAGCAGATTTCGTCTGTGACAAAGCATTCAGGCACTTTGCCTTCTGCCGGGTTCCTGCAAAAGGAACACAGATGCTTGTCAAGAGCTTTAAGCATCTCCAAGATATTTTTCATCTCCAAAGCACAGTTTATATATTAACCAATACCTGCAACCCATCCTGGGAAGCAGACCCTGTCACCCTCTCACTGACAGGAGAGAGACAAACTGATATACCCAAGGTCACAGAACAAGTCACTGATGGTGACAGACCTGACCTGCACAGGCTGTTTATTAGATCTTTACACACAGGAGGCTGCAAATAAACACTGACCCCTCTGACCTTAAAATACTCCCTGAGGCAATGCTGGGAGTCACAGGGTGGTTTATTCCCCTTGAGCATCTCCCCTGCTCTCCCATCAGCACAATGACTCAATGCCTGGTGCTAATCTCCCATTTTTTTGGAGGGGGGTTTAATTTGAAAACCGTCTGCTTGGCAATGAAACAGCGCTGGAGGAATATTCATCAGCCCTCGAGGGCTGTCTGGAAGCAGCCCTATGTTATCTATCAGCAGAGGGCCCCTGAGCTCACACACCGTCACACTCACGCACACAGCCCTGCCAACATCGAGCGCTTGGAAAAATCATGAGTCAGGCATTAAAAAAGAATATAATGAAATTAGCACCAAAATGATGAGATTTTAACAATAAATCAATTGCTGGGTGGGTTTGTTGTTGCTTGTTGGTTTTTTTGGGGGGGGGTTTTTTGGATTTTTTTCCCCTTCCCTATACTTGCCTTCTGCTTTCTGCTTTTTTTTGGAGCCTTTAGGGTATAAGTGAGCTTTTTGCTGCAAGCTGGAGGGCTAGAAACTCCTCAGAGAGCAAACCCAAAGAAAGAAAGCCCTAACGCAGTACTGATGTCATGATCTTGCAGATTCTGGATTTCAAGGGAATCACAGGATTCCAGAAGCTGGGACTTTCAACAAGGAAAACATCATAAAGCCAGCAAGAAATAGTCAATTGGCACGTCCCCAATTGGAAGGAGGCAGTGGGCAGCTCTCCCTTGCCATGGGTCAGGGTGGAGTTACCCCAGCATCGGGGCAGCTCCGTGCCCACCACAGTGCCACCGGCTGCATCACTGCAAATTCACATCTGTGCTGCCCACTCTCACCCCAATTAATGCTTCCCAATTAACTTTTCCCTCCTAATGATCATGCTTCTGATATTCTCCCCCCCTTCTTGGCCCATCTCCTAGATTTTCCAGAATATTTGGAGCTGAATCTCCCTCTGTCCTTTCTTGGTCATGTTTCAAATATCTTTAGAGGCCGTTTTCTATTAGCACTCTGTTCCCACCAGGCTCTGCAGTTCCTCTGAAGTGAGGGAGTGAGAAAGGCAGAATATATTAGATCAGGGCACGTATTTCTGCTGGAGAGATGGAGGGGTGGGAGGAAGGGCATATTATTTACTAACAAAAAACACTGTTTATTAATGCAGGGGAAAATTATTTTTAAAAAACCAAACCCAACAAACTATGACAACTCCTCCAACCACCCTCCCTGAAAGCTCAGCCCCATCTGGCTCTCTCAAGGGGTTTCTCATCGTGGGTGGACTGCGAGGAGAACCGTGCTCCCACCCTCCCTCCATTTGGCCACAAAACGACCCTCCTGCAGCTCCCATGTCCTTGGAGGGAGAAGGTGAGAGGAGCTACAGCTGCTTTGGGTGGTGGAAAGGAGACCCTGGGGCTGGGTCCTTGGATGGGTTTGCCCCCGAGAGCCGTAGTGCTGCCGGCTCATCCCGCACAGCGCCGTGCTCCAGGGCTGGGGCTGGCGGGGGCAGCTCATCGTGCTTTAATTAAAACTTGGAAGCACAAACCGACCTTCTGCCCTCGGGGGGGCTGAGGATCAGAACAGGAAACCCGTTCTCCAAAATCACGCCTGGCATAATGGATGACCCCCAACAAAGCACGGGCAGGGGCTGCCGAGCCGGAATGAGCCATTAAGAGTATTAAAATATTAACCTCGCTGGATGGTTGGACAGCAGAGCCAGAGGGAAGTGTTCGAGTGTCACCTGTGAGAGGAGTGGGGTGACAGCGCTGCCGGCAGATGGAGGGAGGCTGATCAGCAGGATCGTTTCCGCGGTGGCTGTCGATGGATTAGAGGAGCATCACTTCAAAACAGAGCCCTGACAGGGGGATGTCAGCACATGAGAGGCTTGCTCCAAGCATCTGGGAGCAAACTTTGCTTTTGTCTGCCTCTGGAGGGGCTGGAGGAGCCAGGCCCACTGCAGGCAGGCGCTGTCAAGCCCTTGCCACTGTAGCCTCAGCGGCTCCTTTTAATTTTGGGAGTGAAGCGCAATCATTAATTACCCGCCTCCAAGGGCCACACGTGGCACGGAGCAGATGACTTTCCACCTGTGCAGCTCCAGCAGTGACCCCTGCCTGTCTCTCCCTGCCTCCTGTGTGGGACTCCTGCTCTCAAATCCCAGAGCCAGCCCTGGAGAGAAGGCAGTGCTGCCAAGGCAGGGGACACTTGAGGAGCGATGGCAGCATCTGGCCACCACTGCACGGAGCCCGCTGGGGACAGCCATCCCCACTGTGGCCAGGGTGCCAGATCAGACCAGCCCTGATGGATGAATCACTTTCCCTGCAGCAACAAGCTGCCTGCAAAAGAACAGCTCTTTCCTCTTGTTCTCCATCTATCTGTGTTGGATTTCACTGACGAAGCCCCGGATCTGTTCTGACAAGGCAGGAGGGAGAAGACGAGCTCTGCAGTCACTCTGCGCCCTGAGCACACCACGGAGCCAGGAGAAGCTGTCAGTGGCCCCAGCTGGCCCCAGGTGTCAAAACCACAGGAAGGAGGCATTGCTCAGCACCTGGTGTCCTGAGAGGATGGGGCAATTCCTCACCACCCTGAAGCAGATGCCAGAGCCCATCAAAAAGGGCATTTTGGAGTGAGTGACCTAATTTGCGATGCCAGATTCTGTCCACAAGCACATGCACGTCTATGAACACATGTATATTCTCTTTCTTTAACTCTCCAGCGCTCCCAGAGATGCACACAGACACACAGACACCCAAATGATAGTGATAAATGAAACGCACTGCCCTCCACACCAAAACCCACTGATTACACACCCAGTAAACTCCAATTTTCTATCAGCTTCTCACACCACAGATGTCCAGCATGGTGCAGCACAGCAGGGCTCCCTTCCTGACCCTGCACAGCTGCAGACCATGGCACCCATCCTCACCCAGCCCTGTGCCACCTCCCATCACCCACACTTGCCTTGATTCTCTCAAAAACACTTTTCTCCACCCTCCCTCTTTGTTTCAGGTCTCATTAATGAAGCACATTCGCTGACAAATTCCACTGGGGGTTATTTATTCAAGAAATACCAACACCATGCAATTCTCAAAGCCTCCTAAGAACTCAGAGTAAGCTCCGGAGCTTTGCAGTGGCTCTTCTCTCCAGTTCATCCTGAAGGGGATTAGTGGGTGTTATCCAACTCCACTGCCCCTTTTTATTGCCTGCTAATGGTTAAAGACTTCAGTGTCTTACAAAGTTCACCATCACTGAGAAATACACAGAAAAGGATGTGAGCTGGGGACTAAGCCAGTGCCATCTGCTCCCTGAGCTGGGTTTGGAGAGGGATCAGGGTGGGAATTTGAGGTTCACGAGTTTCTAGAGACAAGGCCCCCTAGCAGCAAAGGGCATGATGAAGCTGTGTCACCTGCAGAGCCTTCAACTACTGCAGAGCCACCCCTTCCTCAGGGGGTTTCTCCTCTCAGGACCTCCTGTGTCTCAAACAGTAATTTATGCCCACAGTTTCTGTACATTGGGGGTTATTTTCCTCACATTTAACAAAGGCAACCAAGGCAAAAAGAGCTCAAGATGAAAAGTGCTCACCGCTGCTGGATGGCCAACTGGAGATGTTTTCCAAGTTATTTTTAGTGCTTTTAGCACTTCCTGCACTCACACTACAATTCCAGCTGGGTCTGACTGCACCACAGGCTCGGCTCTTCTGTACTGAGGGGCCATCCAGTAAATACTCAAATTATGATGAACGAGCAATAAATGATCACCCGAGAAAAGTGGTCCCCAATTTAAATGCAACAGATTATGGGGTTTTTTTCTGGTATTTAAACCTTTTTAATATTTATTCTGCCTGCAGCAAGAGACCATTCTATCCACAGCCCTCTCCTGCCCCCACTACACCATTTGATCATCGAATCACAAAATGGTTTGGGTTGGAATGGGCCTTATAAATCATCTCATTCCACCTTCTGCCATGGGCAGGGACACCTTCCATGTTGCTCCAAGCCCTGCCCAACATGGACTTGAGCACTTCTGGAGATGGGGCAGCCACAGCTTCTCTGGGCAACCTGTGCCAGGGCCTCACCACCCTCACAGGGAAGAATTTCTTCTTAATATCCACATCTGTGGTGAATGCAGCAACCATCTCCTGCGGCACTGAACCAAGCAAGTCCGTCCTCACACTTACCAAGCTGGGATGCTCTGGAAAAGTTAACCTCCAGCCCTTGCACTGAAGGACCTCATGAGGTGGTGGCAGCTTCTTATTAAGGGGATTTCACAGTCTGAAACTTTGTCTCTGAAACTGAAGCTCCCATCTTCAGCCAGCCTCCCTAGTGCAGTCCCTGCAGGCTTGTGTGCGTGCAGCAGATTTATTATTTTATGTAGGAAAAAAAAAAAAAGTGATTTTCTGCCCAGTACACCCACAGCCACTTTTCAGCCACTGTAATAGTGCTGGAAGGCTTCAAGAAAAACCATCATCCAGGTCCTCAACTGGGAGAAATCATCCTCACTTGAGTGACGCTGGAGAAGGCATTTCAACGAAGCTACGCTGACATTCCACAGCTGATGAGCTGCGTGCTATAAATTTTCCGGGTAGTCTCACTTCTTGTGGCAATGCTATCATAAACACTTGCAAAAACGCTCTCCCAAAAACCTTGAGGTTGAAAGTGTGAAAAATTCCCTACCAAGCTTCAGCAATTTGCTGGAGATTCAATAAAACCATCACTCCGCCGGAGCGTTTTGAAGCTCAGCTCGGCAATCAGAAGGGCCAGGAATTTAATTACAGCAAAGCAAAGCAAAAACAAGCTCACTGGAATAAAAGCCAGCCCGGAAAGCACATCCCAAGGGATGCTGGGGTTCACCAGGACACTCCCTATCCTTTTGCAGCCCCCTCAGAGCCAGCACAGCTCTGCCATGTGAAGGGCCAGGATGCCATGGATGAGTTAAACAAGACAGTGTGAATTCTGAGCATTTTTTCATGTTACAGGGAAGATTGTGGTGGTGGTTTCAACCCTGCACGAGCCAAAGGAAATGCAGGCGGTGCTGGCTCAGTCTCCCAGGCAACCTCAATGCCAGGAGGGTTAAGAAAAAGCACATGAGCCTCAACAGCGATGGCAAAGCACGGCCAGTCAAGTGTGCTGGAAATTACATGTGTCAGCACCCCCTTCACCGTGGCTTGTAATCAATCCCAGGTTCAGCAGGTTGCATTTCCTTCAACAGCAAAATGCAGGATGGGAAGGGATGGGATGGTACAGGGGTTTGGAGCACAGCAAGTGCTCTCAGTTGGACAGAAATCCCACACTAAACACCTGGTGACAATCAAGCATTGTGTCCCTCCTGACCGCCCCAGAAGCTCTGAGGAGCACTGCAAAGCTGGTGAGACACCAAGGCCCATCAGTCATCCCACAGATAGAGCCACAGCCACACAGCACAGGCACTCACTGGTCTGTGCACACAGGAAAAGTGTAATAAAGAAAATTACAAAGGTTGCAACGTCACATACTCAAAACTTAAGAAAATGTGAGAATTAAGGTTGCCCGGGTAACCTGGTAATTATGCCTTCGATGAAGGTGTTGACTCCAAGACCACACACAAGAGGGTTATCTGAAGCATTTATCTCTCCCCACATGCCAAAGGTGACAGTGCCAGGCTGCAGCCAGGTGCCCCTGGATGCCTGAAACAGTCCAGAGCTCAGTTTAGGCACCCCAAAACCCACCCCTGGGTACCTACAGACATCCGCAGCTTCTCAGCCCCCTACAAACCACTTCATCTGCAGCTTCTGAGCATCTTGTTTTCTCTTCCTTGGAGGACACATAGCTCCTACTTTATTGTACTCTATCCAGGCGCTGTTCTGCATGCACAATTACTTAGCTCCTCACGGCTTGCTTATGCTTTGCTCAACTCCAAGAAGCAGCAGTATTTCACCACAAATAAAGTGATTAAGTTCCCAATCTCCCCGTTATCATCTCCATTTTACAGACAGGGAGCCAAGGCACAGGCACGGTGATGTAAAAAACATCCACCACCTCACATGCACCAAATCTGAGACACTTAGACGTGATTTTTCAGAGTGCTTAGCATTAAATGACACTTTCCCTGCTCATAGCACAGCTCTCATTGACTTCGCTCGGAGTTTTTTACAGCTTCACATTAATGCAGATCATCCCCAGAGCAGGTTCATTGGCTGTGCTGAGCGAGGCAAAGGTGAAAAACTCAGATATGATCGTGCCATTAAAGATGATTCCATAATGCATATGCACAGAGGGGCTGCCTGAAGGCTGCACAGCAAACCCACCCTGGCACCTCCCAGCTCTGGAGTTTTGCAAAACTTGAAAACGTTTGCTGAAGAGGAGCCTTATGGGGGTTTTATTCTGGGCAGGGAGGAAGGGGAAGGTGTTCAGCGTGGAAAAAGAGGATATTTTGCAGCAGCAGCAGCTGCAGGACGCAGCATCGCTCAGCCTTTGGTAGGCAGAGCTTTCCCTGGGGAAAAAACACTCCCACCTTCCAGCTCTCTGCTCTCTCCTCCTTCTTGTCCCAACATAGCCCTTTCTTCTCCCCTATTCTCCCCGTTTCCCTTCCCTGCCAGGCCCAAACTCAGTGTTTTTGGCTGGCTGCTGTCTCCCTCACCAGTGGTTCGGAGCAGGGATGTTCATCCGTGCTTGGGCACGGACAATTGCTGCCGGCTCTCGCTGCTACAATCAAACAAGACTTCACGCTGTGTGCAGCGATTCAAGTTTTTCAAAAGCACTTTGGAGCCGGCCAAATTAAGGTGGTTCTTTGCCCGTAAAAGAGAGACCCTCCACAAAACGTCTGCCTCAACCCCCTGCAAGAGTTTTGCCTGGGAGGGGAGAAGCGGGGAGGGGGGGGGAAGGGGGGAAGAGAAATCTTAGAAAAACAAGCAATCAAGCAAAAGCCCAGACAGAAGGTCTGAGATCTCTCATCCTAAATAATTAAAGGCTGAAAACATCAAGAGATGGGTCAGACCACCCCAGTACCAGACAGTGATTGCAGCCCTGTCTGGGCTGTGGTTCAAACACAACACAGAGTCACACAGATTCTCTGTGGCTAGAAAAATATGCCTAAAAAAATGGCAATAAAATGACATTAATCTCACTGGTGTGATGAGCCCTGGGCACCTCTTCATCACCTCACCTGTTCCCGCTCCCAACATGGACACAATCACATGTCAGAGAGGAACTGACCATCCACCCACCTTCCCCTTGTCTTTGCCCTTCCAAGTAATCAGCCACCAAGTAATCAGCAAAACAAGATTTCAGGTCCTGCTTATTCAGCATCCCAAAGAGATGAGCTGAAGGGTTTTCCCATATAAAACAGACATATACTCTAGCCTAAATGAAAGTTTGGCTGTGGCAGTTTCCATCTCTCCATGCTACTTTCCTGGCCTAGAAACTAGGAATTCCTGTGAGGGAAAAGTTGGATTCTGCAGGGAGACTGGGAGAGGAAGGGAGTCGCCCTTTATCCCATTGTTTGCCTGTGTCCAGGCTCCAGGACCAGGCACAGCCCATTCTCAGCCCCTCTCACTGCCCAGTGACTGGGGGCTTTCCAGTGCACAAATAAAGTGCCAAGATGTGGTGATAAGCACTTCAGGAAAACCGACAGAATCAGATCAGATAAAGAGGACACAGCCAGGGCTGCCGGATCAGATATCCATGCCCTGATTTTTCACAGATGTTCTATCGATCTGCTGGGAACAGACGGTGTTGAGTTCCTCAGAAACTGGGTGCCATGGATCAGCCATCTCTGCACAGGGACAAGCATTGGGACTGCAGATCCCAACGGGATGCTGGCTGCAGGCAGGACAGCCCGTGGAGGAGCCAGCCCCTGCAGAACACAGCAGCTCAGCATCCTAATATAGCTCCAGGAGCAACACCAGGCTCTGCAATAAAGCCCCATCCAGCTGAACCTCCCCTGAGAGCCACATTCCTGAGTGACCTTCACCGACCTCTCTGCATCCCAGGGATCACCAAATCCCAACCTGGGTACGTTGCTCCCAGCCACAGTACTGGGTAAGGAAGTATCCCATGTTATGGGAGTACTTATGGCTTGACAGAGAGAGAGGTGAGAGCCCATGATAAGCAAAACTGGAGCTTTTTTGAGAAACAAATCCATAGGTTGTATTTTAAAAAACATCACACACCTGGGTCACTTACTAGGGAAGCATTTATGCATATGTATACATATATGACTAGTTTTGCTGCTATATATAGCACCTTCCATCAGCAACACTCACTGGCTCCAAGAAAGCCAGGTGAATGTCCACAGACAGAGGAACTGAGGCACAACCAGATTATTTACAGCTCATTTCCAGAAGTACTCTTTGAAGTTAGAATCCAATTAATTTTATACCTGGGGAGAGATTTACATATGGATTTTCCATCCACATGGGCAGGTTTTTCAAAAGGCCTTGGCACTTATCTAGGCACCCAATGCAGATTGTGTTTTCCAAGGTGCCCAGCATCCACTAGCAGTTCCTTGGAGTACAGCTGGATTTGTCACCAGGGCAGCACTCTCCCCTATAAGCCAACAGTCACCAAGCCCTTCTGAAGGCAGCACCTTCATGGGTCTGGTCTCCAAAGGTGAGAGACCAGGTCTCCACCCCATTCTGCTGCTGCCTTTGATAGGGCCCCATCTCACCCCTGCGAGGAGATGTGGGAACCTCAGAGCAAAGATTTTCCTACCATGGAGAAAAAGAGGGGTTTCTTCTGGTTTAAATCCCCTGAGCAAGCTCAGCCCAGGATCAGAGAGACACCACCACTGGCACAGGGGAAGTGATGGGCTGGGGAAGGCCTGGACCACATCTCATGAGATCACCTTGGCTATGACCTAAAACTTCACCCATCCTGCCAGAAGGGTTTGTCTTCTACGTCCCCTGCGAAGATGTGCCACGGTGGTGCAGGCACTGCCTGGACAGACCCCAGAGCAGCCACACACTGTGCCCAGCCTGCAAACTCTTTGGGGCAGAGCCTGTGTTTATCCCTGCATTGGCTCGTCAGGGAACGTTTCCTGATCTGTAGAGTTGCAAATACCTTGTAAGAGAGGCAATCCTGCCTCCTCCCATCCCACATCCCACCCCCTGCACAAACAAGACCGTGGAGCCGACGGCACAGTGCCTGAAAAACTCTGATCTGGGCAATGGCTGCAAAGCATCATCTTCTAACTTCTGAGGAAGATACAGAGCTCCAAATGCACATGAAAGCCCCAGAGGCCAATGTTTTCCAAACAAACAGCCCTCACCAGGCGAGCACAGGCAGCCCTGGCTGCAGCCTGTAATGAGCTGACCCGCAGGCTTCCTCCTGGCTCTCCAGCTCGTGGGGTAATTGCTGCACATTTTTAGCCTTGCCTGCAGCCATACCATATAGTGAAGGTTGCCAAGCTGTGTCCAGGGCCAGGTGTGTTCAGGAAAAAAGGATAATCAGCATTTAAGGAAAAAAAAAAAAAAAAAAAAAAAAAAAAAAAAAAAAAAAAAAAAAAAAAAAAGGAGAAAAATCTGAGGCTGAACTCTGCTGCATCCGGTTTTGTTCCGGCTGAACCAAATTGGCTGCCATCAAAGCAAATGGCAGATGAAGAAAACATTGACTTTCTGCTTGGGTCAATAAACAAGATAAATTGAGTGGGGACTTGGACGTGGAACAGGGAACATCATTATTTACCAGAGGAAGAGAGAGGGTTAAAGGCAGAGAGGCTGAAGCAGGGTACACGTTGTAGCTCTTGTAAGGGTACTTCACTCAGGAGCTCAGCCTTGGAGGGAGGGGGAGACTGTGTCAGCTCCACCAAGGCTTGGGACTGTGCTGTGGGACTTGGTCTGCTATGCCTAAAACAGAAGACCCCAGACCCAAATCCTGAGATGAGACAATGGGGGGTTGCATTCCTACAGCTGTGGATCTGCTGGTGCCAAGGGCATTTTTCCCAGAGCCAGAGCACAGCCTGCCCAGGGCTGACACCTGACTGACTGATGCTGGTCCAGAAGCAGCCAGAACAACCCTGCCCCTAGGTCTGAGAGAAGAAAGATGGGATTCAGCTCACCCATTCCAAAGTAACCCAAGATATGCATAGGACTGGTCACTTTGGGCTCCTCCAAACTCACCAGGAGAAATCGCCTTGTTTATGGATGATCCCCTTGCCCTAAAGCAGTCAAGGATAGAAAAAGAGCTGATCCATGCCCTGAGCTCCACTGGCCAGATCTCCAATGATTAGAGGAAGCAGCCTTAGGGACTAGCTTAGATACAGACCTAGGGATGACCTAGGCACAGTCAAATCAGGTCCAGCCTACACACCCTGGAACTACTTGCAATAGATGCTGGGGAGAGAAGGGGGAACCTGTTATTAGTCTTCCTAAGGAATAGGAAGGATCAGACAACTAAAACACCACTTGGGAGAGACATGAAAGGCCTTTAGAAGAACTGTGCAATGGCAGAGGTTGCAAGGGATGCATCAGGGGCCCAATCCCACAGGCAGGAGCAGCAGGCAGGTGTGCAGGTGATGGGAGCATTCCTGCCCTCAGGTCAACCAGATCTGAGCCATCAGGCTCGTTTCAGTCACCACAGTGTGTCATGGTGAAGGATATTAGGTTTGAACCACAATTCACAGCAGCACAGGACGTGGTCGTCGCCATTCCTGCCTGATTAGATCTGTCAGAACCCATCAGTGGGAAGTTTGCCTGGGAACCCTCCCTCCAGCTGCACATTTAGCAACAGGAGATTAATGAGAGGAGAAAAAAAAAAAAAAGGGTAAGAGAGAAAGACAAGAGCAGCGTTTCCACATTAGCAGGACCACTCTCCACCTGCCCATCACACTTCACTCACCACTTTTATTTCAGTGTCTGTTTTAATTAAAAAGACTAAATGGAAAAGCTTCCATGTTACTCCAAGGTATGCCTTGAGGGGCTGAGGAGGATGCCCAAACTAGAATTTGTGTCCTCTGAAAGACCTCAGAGAGAGCCATGAATGTCCCTCCATGGTCCCACCACGAATCCCACAAACCACCAGGGAGCAGGGAGCAGTGGATGAAGACCTGATGGATGCCAGGAGCATCCTTCAGAGCCCATGGCAGCTGGTGCCTCTGTGCAGAGAGGGGAGCTGAGAGCATCAGGGGGTTCTTGGAGGCCAGCCACCATGTGCAAGGAGAGGTGAGGGTTACCCAAAGCCTCTCCAGCACATGCTCTCCCAAAATACAAGCCAAAATTCCTCTTTGATTCCATACACAAGGGCCAAAACACTGATCTTTCAGCCAATAAGCAGCAGCAGATGCAAATATCTGCAAATGTGACCCCTGGAAAAAGAGTCAAGTTGGAGATTTTGGAAGCAGAGAGGCAAACCTGGGGATTTCTGAGCAGGAAAACAGTCAGGGGTTGTATTTTTATCACTTCAGCCAAATAGGCTTCTCTAGATACATTAGCAAAAAGTGGAGATCACAGCAAAGACTGAGCTTAACGTGTTTCTCCAAGTTTTTCTCCCAGTGGAAGGAGCACTGCAGAGCTGGAACTCTGCCCGGCCGCTGGCCCGAGGGCAGGGAACTTGCTTTCGGCATTTGGACTAATTCAAATTAGAAGATTCACATTTGACTTCAGCAATATTCACCTCTATCTATCCAAAACCAAACGGGGTGTAAGGAAATGCAAACGACCTCAGAAACCCCTGAGGGCCTGCCCTGCCACAGGAGAGCATTCCCAAGAATAAAGCTCCGAGCAGGAGGTGGCATTTTGGGATCGGCTGCAAGGCTCGGATGGTGAAATACTGTCTGACTGTGGGCAGGCTGCAGGATGTGACAGTGCTCCAGCCTCCTCATCTGTAAAACAGGGACAACAACAGCTACCTGCCTCCCACCGTGCCACGCAGTTAATTACTGCTCCTTTGAGTTGTGAAGATTAAAAGCAACGTATAACTGCAAAATAGCAGTTTATTATTATTATGAATGAAGCCTCCACTTGTTCCATCAGTGGAGGAAGCACTGCTGCTGCAGGCACTGTGAATTGCTCCCAGCAGCTCTACTACCGCTGGCATTCACAGGGGTTTGACTGTAGACTTCCAAGTAAGAGCTTTGAACGTGTGAGGGAAGAAGAAAGAGAGGGAGAACAAATAGAAATTCCACGACATTTTGTCTTTCACACTTGGAGACGATGCTCCCACCCTCCTGGGGGGTGGAAGAGAACAAACCCCAGACAACAGCATCTCTTCACCTCCTGTTCTCATCTGTGCTTTACCTTCACAGGCTGCCACAGCCCTCCATGGGGAGTGTCAGGACAGGTTGTACTGCAAGGGCACAGAAACACCAGACTGAGATCACAAGTCGGCTTTTGGAAGGGATTAAGATATTGACTCTGTGCCCCACAGGGATCAATCCCATCAACAGGCACACCCAGGTGGGAGAGGTTTAGTACAAGAAGCCATGGGGGCAGACCAACATGCTCAAACTACGCAGGGGCATGGAGAGACCCCCTGTTCCAGCTGTGCCCCAGCTGTTGGCAACACACAAATCCTGTCTTGTTCACCCAGGTAGGTTGGTGGGAGGGACCATATGAGCCCTCCTCACCCATTCCCCCACTCTGGGTCCTCTCTGGCCCCTGCAAAGCCTCCTTACCCTTATTCAATGCCACGAGCACCAGACCTGGTGGAGCAGCTTCCCAGTGCCCACCACAACCCCCGAGCCATCCCCCAGCTCAGTCCCTGTCCTGCCACAGATGACTTTGATTTGGTAACACCAAATTAACATGGAGGAAAAGAAAGTTCAGATCCTGGCTCGAGTACTTCAGGCAAGCCACCTTTTTCTACCTATGTTTCACTCTCTCTTGCATCTCTTCAGCCTGAGGCAGAAACCCCACCTTTGATGACTCCACAGCACCTGGCACTCTCATTTCCTGACCCTGCAACAGCCTCTCCATGGCCTGGCTCTGCAATACTGACCTGGAGGAGCAGCTTGTGGCTCTCCATGCCCCCAGCACTGCTGCTCCCCCTCTCCAGGGCCCCTCCAGCACGCCTGGCTGAAGGACTCAGATGCCTACAGCACACGGTGGCCGTGCCGCTCCCGATAGGCACCTTTCATGTTTAATTCAGCGGCTGGTTTAGTTAATCTATTTTTTAATAATTCATCCCTTCCATCTTAATTTTGGTAGTTGTTGAAAATCCCTAATAAAACATTTAGGGGCTCTTTTACTGGAGCAATGGCATGATTTACTTGACGGAATCCAGTCTTTGATGTCCTATCTTAATTCCCTCCCTCCCACCGTGCCTCAATCCTGTTTATCGCTGCGCCGGAGGTAAGAGGTTCTCGTCGAGTTTTGTAGCACTTAGAGGCTTGGTCAGCGTTAATAATTCAGCTGCCCTGCTCGGCACTGACAAATCATGTAGCAAACCAGCCTCTTCCTTTTATTAACAACTCCTTCTGCCACCACAGGTCCGGGCGTGGGCCGGGACGTGGAGCAGAGGGACCAGGCTGAGCATCCCGACTAACACGGGGCAGAAGCACGAGCAGCACATCACAGGTGCCAACTACATTGTTGGAAGAATATACACCCTTTTACAATGCTTGTATTTCATCCTCTATAGCCCGAATGGGGAACCATGCTGGGTTTTTGCATCTGTAATTGGGGAAGAACAGATGGCGGAGGCACAGTTGGAAGTAATACGGCCATTAAAATAATCTATACGGCTTGTAATTCTCCATCATGTGGAGAAAGAGGAGGGCCTGCCTTCACCCAAGTGCCCACATGGGTTGTGCCCACACAGCCACAGGGGGTTTTTTTGCAGTTGTTGGGACATTGAGGTGTTCTGGTGGGTTTGATGGGTTTTACCATTTCCCTTCTCCTGGGATTCTCCTCTTGAGGAGCCAACAGCTGAATCAGAGACGCTTCCACCGGTGGTTATTTGACTCCCAGATGCCATGTGGGGCACATTTTCTCCCCATGTCACCCAGTTAAAGCAACTGTGAGCTCTATATCTGTTTTAAATGACAGAAAAAGAGCAGCAGAAAGCCCCAAGCACTTCAGGCAGATCAGGATGTCTCTGTAGTTAAATTTCAAATGGGGATGAAGGGAGAAAGAATTATGGAAAGACCCTCCTGTTGATTCATGAAAATTGAAACCTCTGAGGAGAACACACAGACTCTGCCCTCCCCTCTTATCACCTACAGACACTGAGTGTGAGAAAATGTAAAACCAGAGCAAGAAAACTGCCCAGAAAAGCCCAAACATTCAGCCAATATATAGAAATTCACGTCCTTGCTCTGCATTATGTAGGTCATGGTTTCAGAGATATCTCCACCCTCCAAACACCCCAACCACCACATTCCTTGGTACTTCTTGATGGGTGAGGTACAAAATGGAGAAAATGTCTGAAATCTCAAAAAAACCCCCACATTGGAAGGTGTAATCCCTTCCACTCAGACCTAAAGGCCCACATTCCCATTCTGACTCATGGAGGGGAGAAGGAAAGGGAGTTGCAGCACCACCAACACTCCCCAGGCTGGACCAAATGATTTTCTGAGGCAGGAACCTCTCCACTGGGCTTAAAATCCTCACTGTAATCACGGAAGTGAGTACCTCTCCAAATCCTTACTCTCTGCCTGGAACACAGGGGAGCCAGTAGGACGTTACCTTGGCAGCTGGCTTTGCTTTATGGAACTGTAAATATATTTTTTTAATAGGCTGGCGGCAAGAAAGATGTGTTTCCAGGCTCAACAACATCCAAAATTAACTGCAATTCATTTCAAAAGGGGCGAAGGGGCGGCGGAAGGGGGAACGCGAGCCTGAAACCTGCAGAATATAAAAGCCTTGAAAGAAATTGCCAAAAATCCCCTGCATAGCTGCCTTCTGGCTCTGGGAAAGAGATTAAAAACCTGAGCAGTGTCAGGCTGAAGCAGACGTCACAGAGGCCACCCCGGGCCATGCTCATGCTCAGATAAGACTTTTTCTTAGTATCATTTTCCCTGAGACAACTCAGCCTTTGCCAACACAAAGCTCTCGCGTCTCCTGGCACGACGGGTTCACCTAAATCAAGGAGAGGAGCTGGGAGGTGCTGGTGCCCCAGGTGAGCTGTGGTTCTGAAGGGTCCCTGGGGACCTCTGACCTCAACATCAGCATCTCACCCTCCTACAGCACCTCCTCACCCTCCTTGTGCCAGAGCATTCCTCCTGACACTCCTTCGTTAGCCCCGGTGCCGCTCTCCAACACCTAATTTGACTAACCCTTTAGTGACTAATTTAATTACCCTGGCCCACAAACTGACAGACAGCTGTTAAAAATGGTTATTGCATTATTAATACGCTCCAGTAATTTCCCATTAAAACTATACTGTTAATAATTTTTTTCCCTGTATTTCTTCCCTCTTAATTAGTCTATTTAAAACTTTGAAGGAATATTCTCTTTATGGTAAATGGGAGCGTCGAGCAAATTACATTTTTGATTGAATACTTCTGTGATAGGCCAGCAAATAAGACTGTTGAGTTGTTAATTATTGTCAGAGTTTCACACGATGCCTGCTAATGAGGCAGTCAATCTTCCCTGCCATTCCTAGAATATTAATGAAAGCCGTTGGTATTGATTTTGTCACTGGGAAAAGGCAGGAATTCCTCCTCCTCAGGGGGCTCCATGGAGGGCAGGGGGGGCTCTGCACTGGGAGGGGACACAGGGAGGACCAGAGAGCTTGGGATGGGGTGAGGCAAGGAGGGCTTGAAGTTGGTGGAAGCTCAGGAAGCTCTTGGGTGTGTCAACAGCAGCTTGTGCAGCTCATGGACCCAGTGGGAGGGTTGGCACATCCCCACAGGGATCAATCCCATCAACAGGCACAGCCAGGCAGGATGGGTGGCAGGGGGTGGCAGCTCCAGCCAGACTGGTCCCTTTCCCTTCTGTGTCTACCTGTTGACTCTGAACAGTATCAGATTTACCCCTTATCTTTCTGCAATAACATAACTTTTTTTTGTTTGTTGGTTTGGTTTGGTTTGTTTTTTTTTTAAAGAAAAGGGGAATACTTTGTTTGGACTTCAACAGATACCTGATAGAGCCATGCAGGGAAGTTATGAGCAAAGAGATCATGGGCAAGGATCAACATGAAACTGCGAGATGGTCCCAAGACAGTACAAAATCAGCCTTTGAGTGGAGCACAAAGATACAACAGGGAGCTTTCAGTACTGTTTCTCAAGCCCTTTGGGGACTGACCCTCTTTGATTTTCACACTAGTGCTCCCATTAGAGGATGGAGGAGTTTGGCAGCAAAGTCTGCATATGTCAGAGCCACCCCCTGCTACTCTCCCCGGCTCAGAGAGGAAGAGCAATGTGGGACTATGGCTGGTGCCATCCCCAATGCCAAAGCTTTGCAAACAGTGTCTTAGACAAGCCAGAGGGAATCCTATGAAAAGAAGAGTTTATCACAGGAGAAATGAGACAGACCAAGGCATCACCACCCTACAGGTTTAGGTGCCTGTGACCGATGTTCTGGCTGCCCCATCAATACCATCCCCCTGGGTGGGCAGGGAGCTGCACTTCCC